>NC_056462.1:5160000-5393962 GCF_018296145.1 Oncorhynchus tshawytscha | reverse complement strand
GAACATTGCTGCAGGGATTGGCTTCATTCAGCCACAAGAGCATTAGTGTTGTGCACTTAGGACTGGTCATAGTTGGCATTCCAATTCATCCCAAATGTTTTCGAATGGGGTTGAGGTCAGGGCTCCAGCAGGCCAGTCTGTTCTTCTGACACACCGATCTCGACAAAGAATTTCTGTATGGACTTTTGCTTTTGTATGTGGAGGCATTGTCTGAAACAGGAAAGGTCCTTCCCAAACTGTTGCCACAAAGTTAAAGCACACAATCGTCTAGAATCTCATTGTATGCTGTGCATAAGATTTCACTTCACTTGAACTAAGAGGCTTATACCAAACCATGAAAAACAGCCCCAGACCATTATCCTCCTTCACCAAACTTTACAGTTGGCTCTAAACATTCGGGCAGGTTGTGTTCTCCTGGCCTCTGCCAAACCAAGATTAGTCCGATAGACTGCCAGATGGTGAAGTGAGATTCATCACTCCAGAGAAACATGTTTCCACTGCTCCAGAATCCAATGGCGGCGTTTATACCACTCCAGCCGACGCCAGGCATTGCACTTGGTGATCTTAGGCTTTGTGCGGCTGCTCGTCCATGGAAACCCACTTCATAAAGCTCCTTGACGAACAGTTATTTTGCTGACTTTGCTTCCAAAGGCAGTTTGGAACTCTGCAGTGAGTGTTGCAATCGAGGACAGATTATTTTTCACGGTATGCACTTTAGCACTCGGCGGTCCCGTTCTGTGAGGTTCTGTGGCCTACCACTTTGCGGCTGAGCCGTTGTTGCTCCCTAGATGTTTCCACTTCACAATAACAGCACATACAGTTGACCGGGGGGCAGCTCTATAACAGGGAAAAATTTGATGAACTGACTTGTCATGTTGAAAGTCACTGATCTCTTCAGTAAGGCCATGCTGCTGCCAATGTTTGTCTATGGAGACTGCAAGGGTGTGGCTTAAATAGGCGAATCTACTAGCAGAATGGGTGTCGAAATACTTTTGAATATATATTGTATTTTATTATATTGCATGAAAGAATGCATTGTGTACTCCTCTGCATGATTAATGTGCACACGTGTCTCTGAAAGCAATTATCTTGTGGTATAACTGGTAAGGCAAATCATTCCGATACCTCTTTTGCAATCAGACAATGAACAAAAACAACATTTAGGTGGATGGCACTGATGATGTATTTGCACATTGGGGCAGGGTAGATGGATTATCCAGGGTGGAGTAATGTTTAGAACATTCTAACAACACAAAAGGGCTGACATTGAGGTCACCCAACCAGTGGATCAGCAATTGCAATATTAAGGCTGTAAATATGGTCTGAGATTCTTATTCAGCATACCTGGGTTCTCCTGCCATACTGACAGTAATGATCGTGAGGTGATAGAGTGAGGATAAGCGCTACTTTTGGACCTGTATTCCTGGCTGACAATAACTTTGTGACCCTTTGGGAGTATAATTTTATGTGGACTTTATTTATTATTTCAAGAAGTTCAGGTGAGTGGAAATTGGCATGCAAGATACTGAATTTCGTGTAAGAAGGCTAGGATTTTTTAATGATTTAGATTTTATAGCATTACTTTGTAGAGTTATCTCATTATCCAACTAATTTCATTGTCATGATTGTATTTGTGCATTTCATCATTATAAACGCAATTGTTTTTCTGTGCAAACTTTATACACACATCTGAACTTCAAAAATAACAGTTTAACAATTAAAATCCATCAAAACAAAATATTAACACAATTAAACAATATATACAAAAAAATCAATGTTTCATAATTTTGTCATCAATATTGATATGACAGAATTTCGTGTTAAACTACAAAACAGTAATAAACACTCAAACATCAAAATTCCTCTCCAAAAAACGGTGTTATTGCACCAGTTTAGAGAAATGTTTCCTAATCCAATAATATCACATTAAATGATCTTGTCACCAAGTAAACTTGTGACCAAAAATCTCCTTCACGTTTATCTACCAAATCAATCAAGAAGGTTACCAAGTGAAAGCAAGAAAGGACATCAGACATAGTAGGATTCTTTCATTATAGAATGCCAAGAACGTCTTTACACCCTTTGCAAGCTTTTCACATTGCGCAGCCTTAAATTTAAATCTAAAAATCAATTAATTAAATTAAGCTACTCCACACTTTGTAAGTAAAATGAAAATGATAGAAATGTGCTTTAAAAAAACAAATATATATATATATTGATTGTGTAGGTCTGCACACCCTTGATGTGGCACTTCTAAGTAGGCCTACTGGCCTGTATGACACTGGCCTCCATTCCAAATCATAATTGTTGATTGCAACAAGGCCATTGTGTAATACTGTATTATATAACAGGTGGGTCTTGTTCTGAATGCTGATTGGTTCAAATCTAATTCCAGACAGTGTCTATTCCACAAATTACCGCTGGCTAAATCTATGACCTTAAAATGCCTATTTACTCTGTTCCATCTGACTGCTCCATCCACTGTCTCTTCAGTCCAGCCAAGCAATTTACAAACTTGATCTCCACTATAAAAAAAAAACATAATCTCACATTTCTTTTTAGCTACCATTTAGTTTTCAACAGCAGAGATTTGTATAAACCTTGCTCTCTGTCATTTGCAACATTGTTTCAATTTTCAAATTCGATCTCCAGCTGTCCAGTAATAATGAACATGTCGGGAGTAGGGACGAGACGGACAGACAGGCAGCTTTTCTCAGCCAGTCAAAATCAGTTCATGGATATATATACAAAGAAATGTCAATTGAAAAAGGTAAGTGCAGCTAGTTTGCCATCTGTCCATCTTCAGTTTGAAGTGATTATGCTAGCTGTGTTGTTCACTAGCTCCTCTGAACAACAGTGTCCTGACGAGAAAGCACATTTTCTTTGCCAGGCAAAATCGCACCTCATTAGCTCATTGTAATGGATGTCTGCAAATCAATGTCAATAGAAAGCAATTTAAACAAATGCAAATACTTTGCTGGTATTCTGGCTGTACTTTTAACGTGAATGTAAAATTAGCCATAGTTGGCTTGCTAGCAAGCAAGGGATAAGAAACGTTGTCAGTGGGTATGGCAATGGGACATTTAGAATGAACAACTGGGTTGCGTCCATACACTTCACAAGACTGAGGCAGGTGTAAGGTTTATTTACTATGACTGTGAGTTGTGGTTCTCGTACCTGAATTCACTAACTGTAAAAGTTACTCTGAATAAGAGTGTCTGCTAAATTACTAAATGGTTTTCCACATGGTGTTGAGTGTTTCTGAGGGTGCTAGTCTAGGTCCAGACTTAAATCTGCTTGAAAATCAGAGTCATGGGTATGCTTGTCACCAGCAGGGACTGGAGAGTTAGTTAGGATCAAACGTAGTTGTATTTCTCAGGGCTTCAATTACTCAAATTGCCAAATACACACCAGAATGGGTTTCCACACAATTGTGTTTCTGAGTGTGCTAGTCTTAAAAAAAATCAAAGACAAGATTTCAATGTTGCGCTCCTTCAGTGATCCCCAACCAACTTGACTGAGGTTGAGCAAGTTTGCCGAGAACAATGGATCGATGTTTCTGCAAAAGTTGATGTAATCTTATTAAAAGTATTCCACACCAGTCATATGTGCCAAATGGTGCTTCCACTGAATATGAACTCTTGGGTGTGAAGACCTACGCAATCAATACATTGTTTGTTTTCATTACTTTGAGAACATATCTATAATTTCTCTTTCACTTTGAAAGTGTGGAGTTATTTATGTAGATCTGTGGGAAAATCCCAATTTTGTCTATTGTTGGATTTGAATTTAATTTAACATTTTTTAAACTGTGCGAAGGGTGTGAAAACATTCACAATATATGGGGCAGCAGCATAGCCTAGTGGTTAGAGTGTTGGACTAGTAACCGGAAGGTTGCAAGTTCAAACCCCCGAGCTGACAAGGTACAAATCTGTCGTTCTGCCCCTGAACAGGCAGTTAACCCACTGTTCCAAGGCCGTCATTGAAAATAAGAATTTGTTCTTAACTGAGTTGCCTAGTTAAATAAAGGTTAAAAAAATGCATATTAGTAAGGCAGCTTAATTTTATTTTAAATCCTAAATCTATTTTGCATGTTCATCACAAAATTTGTGAATATCTGGGTTTTCCCTCTTCACAATGCAGAAAGACTGCATTTAATCAGTGGACACCACTCGTTTTTACAGATTTTTCTATTGTATTATTGACTGTACGTTTGTTTATCCCATGTTTAACTGTTGTTTTTGTCACACTGCTTTGCTTTATCTTGGCCAGGTAACAGTTGTAAATGAGAATTTGTTCTCAACTGGCCTACCTGGTTAAATAAAGGTGAAATTAAAAATAAATAAATTAAAAATTACAACAAACCTGTCATAATTGTTTTCTTTACTAAAGTAGAGTTTTATTATTATTATTGCTAAAGGTACTGTATAGGTGTAAACATACAAATTTTTTAGCAAGAGATAGAACTTGTATTTTCTAAGAATGGAGCAGAAATGTGCAGAAAGTAGTTTTGAATGCATTTTATTGAACGGAAACAATAACAGTCTTGAACTTTTTTTGGGCAATATAGTGACATACTTTTATATCCTGTACAATGAGGAATTCTACTACAAAATACGAGTCTTCTCCCATTTTGTTATCCATTGCCCCCACCCACAAGGTGTATAAACAACAACAGTAAATAAGAATAAAATAAGATGATAGATGCAAAACAAAAACATGAAGAACATAAATCAATCAACTCTAATTATCACGTAGGACAGTATGCAAATGTGTGTGCATGGACTTTGTAGGTGTATTTCTCACATGTGCAGCACATAGTATTTGTTTTACAGTTCTTCCTTGTGGGGCAGAATTGGCATCTCCTCCTCTTGCCTGCCCCAGCTGCAGCCTCAGGTGGATCAAGACAAGATTCAGCCACCTGAACAGCTTTCACCAGCGCAGGAGAGGCTGCTGTGCGGGGGGATGCGCTCCCTTCTTTGAATGTGTGGGGTTACAAGTGCCTTTCCCAGCTGCTCCAGGAACACCCTTCTCTCGATTCGCTTATCAGGCATCCAGGTAGGGTTGATCTTGTTCCATATCACGAAGGCATTGTATGAGGACACATCAAAGATATTATGGAAGATGACCAGGGGCCAGAGGGCAGTCATCCTCCTGCAGCTGTAAGTTTAAATCACCTTGTCCAGGTTGTCCACGTCTCCTTTCTTATGGTTGTAGTCCAGGACGATGGCTGGCTTCCTGTCCTCAAAACCACTGATCTCAGACTTTGTGTGCAGTGTGCACAGGAGGACCACATTCTTGTTCCTCTTTGGGAGATAAGAAACTAGAGTGGTGGTGGGGGTGAAGGCACATTTTGATAAGAATGCCTCTCTCCCCCTTGTTGCAAGGAGTGCAGGGGGGAAATCACGCTTGTTTTTTCTAACTGTGCCAACCATGGTGGTCTTCCTCTTCTGGAGCTGCTGGCTGAGTCATAAGAGGTGAAGAAATTGTCGTTGTGCCCCCTCAGTCCATCTGTCACATTAAGCACAACCTGCACCCCTGGTTCTTCCCTGGGCCTCCACTGGTCGGCTTCCCTGTGTTGACTTACGTCTTCCAAGTGTAGCTGGATTGTGCATCACAGGCCACCCATATCTTGATGCCATACTTTGCTGGCTTGCTGGTACATAAAATTAACAGTGAAAATTACTTATATTACAGATATGAAAATAAACATTACCTCTGAATGGAACCAGTTGCTCATCCACTGTTACTTCAGGCCCAGGGTTGTAGAGGTATGGCAGACGCTCCACCCACTTCTCCCAGACCTCTCTTAAGGCCTCCAGTTTGTCTCTCACATGTCTTGCAGGTCTTTTATTTTTTATTTAACCTTTATTTAACCAGGCAGGCTAGTTGAGAACAAGTTCTCATTTACAACTGCGACCTGGCCAAGATAAATCAAAGCAGTGCGACACAAACAAAAACACAGAGTTACACATAGAATAAAGAAATACAGTCAATAATTCAATAGAAAAAGTCTATATACATTGTGTGCAAATGAGGTAGGATAAGAGAGGTAAGGCAATAAATAGGCCATGTTGGCGAAGTAATTACAATATAGCAATTAAACACTGGAATGGTAGATGTGCAGAAGATGAATGTGCAAGTAGAGATACTGGGGTGCAAAGGAGCTAAATAAATAACAATATAGGGAGGAGGTAGTTGGGTGGGCTATTTACAAATGGGCTATGTACAGGTGTAGTGATCTGTGAGCTGCACTGACAGCTGGTGCTTGAAGATAGTGAGGGAGATATGAGTCTCCAGCTTCAGTGATTTTTGCAGTTCGTTCCAGTCATTGGCAGCAGAGAACTGGGAGGAAAGGCGGCCGAAGGAGGAATTGGCTTTGGGGATGACCAGTGAAATATACCTGCTGAAGTGCGTGCTACGGGTGGGTGCTGCTATGGTGACCAGTGAGCTGAGATAAGACTGGGATTTACCTAGAAGACTTATAGATGAGCCAGTGGGTTTGGTGACGAATATGAAGCGAGGGCCAGCCAATGAGAGCATTTAGGTCGCAGTGGTGGGTAGTATATGGGGCTTTGGAGACAAAATGGATTGCACTGTGATAGACTGCATCCAATTTGCTGAGTAGAGTTTTGGAGGCTATTTTGTAAAGACATCGCCGAAGTCAAGGATCGGTAGGATAGTCAGTTTTATGAGGGTGTTTGGCAGCATGAGTGAAGGATGCTTTGTTGCAAAATAGGAAGCCGATTCTAGATTTAATTTTGGATTGGAAATGCTTACTGTGAGTCTGGAAGGAGAGTTTGCAGTCTAACCAGACACCTATGTGTTTGTAGTTGTCCACATATTCTAAGTCAGAATCATCCAGAGTAGTGACGTTGGACGGGCGGGCAGGTGTGGGCAAAGTGAATGTAAGAAATGAAAATCGAAACAGTCCTGAAAGGTGAAAACACAAAACAGGAAACAACTACCCACAAACAACAGGTGGGAAAAGGCTACCTAAGTATGGTTCTCAATGAGAGACAACGATAGACAGCTGCCTCTGATTGGGAACCATACTAGGCCAAACGCATAGAAAAGAAAACATAGAATGCCCGCCCCAACTCACGCCCGACCAAACCAAAATAGAGACATAAAAAAGGAACTATGTTCAGGGCGTGACAGTGCGTGTGTGGTTATTGTGGTGCATAAATGGTTTTATAACCTGGGGTCAAAAATGACCCTAAGACAATCTTTGTACCCTGGTGGTGTTCAGCTTTCATGGAAATATGAACAAAGGTGATGTTTCACTTTTCTAATGTTGGGGTCACTCTAGGAAAAGTCATAAAATGTCAAGTTGAAAAAATGTAGGGGTTTTCTCTGCTTTTAAACAAAGTGGCTTTAAAGGGAAATGTATGACCCTTAAGACATCACAAGGGTGATGCAGATTGAATTGGAGATTGGAGTTGAATACTTATTAACTTAAGACATTTCAGATGTTCTTTTTCTATTAATTTATAAAATGTCTAAAAACGTCACTTGTCTTTGACATTATGGGGTATTGTGTGTAAACCACTGACACAAAATCTTAATTGAATACAATTTAAATAGGCTGTAACATTTTCTTTCTGAAAAGATCAAGGGGTGTGAATACTTCCTGAAGGTAGTGTATGATATCTGTTTTGAGATTTCACTTGATGATACTTCCTCCAGACAATATTTTGTTTGTCAGGCATTTCGGAAATGTACAATTTAGTGATTTACCGACTGTTGAACATTTTCATGTTCATGGCACTCAATATCTCAGATAAGTACAGTATGTATAATGTAGTATGTAGACTTCAACAACATTGATAAGATTCATTTTAGTTTATTTCAGTGTTACTACAATACATCTACTATCTAAAGGCTATTTGTTAATACATGTTTATTGGTATATGGTTTTATATGGCAATATTTATTCAAGGGTTTTCAAAGTAATTTCCAAAGATTACAACGTATGGCTGGAGTTGGGTCACAATAAGGACAAATATAGATGACAGAATAGACAATTAGGTTTACATGCTTATTTTATAATTTCATTTGTTAATTTCATTTGTATGATATTACATTATTCATAACCTATTGCAATATACTAAAACAAAATGTAAATATTAAATAGCAAAACATCACACAATTTCACAATTATACATTTTCTGGTATTGTGGCAGAATTAGCTTCATTACATTATCAGCTTAATGGGTTTAATTGAGTCCTAGAGTTATTCTGTTCTGAAGAAATAGATCAGCATTGAAGCAAGTAATATAGTGACCATTTCTTGAGGTCTGTTTCTTGCCATAGCGCTGCTGGAGGTATTTGAACCCTCTGTAGTGTTTGTGGTTGCTGCTGGCGTGACTGTCGTGGTGGTTGCAGTAGTCGTAGCAGTAGTCGTAGCAGTAGTCATAGCAGTAGTCGTAGTTGTAGTCATAGCAACAGTTGTAGCATTAGTCGTCGAGTTCCGGAGTTCTGTAAAAAAAAATATGATTTTGACCATTTAAAAGCCTCTGCAAAGCCTTCCCAAAGTCTATGTTCTTGCAAAAATATAAAAGATGTAAGCTGCAGACCACCTGAACAAAATAATGATTCATGCAAATCAGGGATGATCAACTGGTGTCCAGCAGTATCCCTTTAGTATATTATACAGTACATTCGGAAAGTATTCAGACCCCTGACTTTTTCCCCATTTTGTTACGTTACAGGCTTATTCTAAAATTGATTTAACAGTTTTTTTCCCTCATCAATCTACTCACAAAACTGCATGATGGCAAAGCAAAAACAGGTTTCTAGACATTTAATGTAAAAGTAAAAAAACAGAAATACCTTATTTTCATAGGTAATCAAACCCTTTGCTATGAGACATGAAATTAAGCTCAGGTGCATCCTGTTTCCATTGATCATCCTTGAGATGTTTCTACAACTTTTAGTCCACCTGTGATGAATTCAATTGATTGGACATGATTTGTAAAAACACACACCTATATATGGTCCCACAGTTGACACTGCATGTCAAAGCAAAAACCAAGCCATGAGGTCGAAGGAATTATCTGTATAGTTCTGAGACAGGGATGTGTCTAGGCACAACTCTGGGGAAGGGTACCAAAACATTTATGCAGCATTGAAGGTCCCTAAGAACACAGTGGCCTCCATCATTCTTAAATGGAAGAAGTTTGGAGCAACAAGACTCTTCCTGGAGCTGGCTGCCCGGCCAAACTGAGTAATCAGGGAAAAAGGGCCTTGGTCAGGAGGAGAGCAAGAACATGATGGTCACTCTGACAGAGCTCTATAGTTCCTCTGTGGAGATGGGAGAACCTTCCAGAAGGACAACCATCTCTGCAGCTTTCCACATATCAGGCCTTTATGGTAATGTGGCCAGAAGGAAGCCACTTCTCAGTAAAACAGCCCGCTTGGAGTTAGTCAAAAGGCACTTAAAGACTCTCAAACCATGAGAAACAAGATTATCTGGTCTGATGAAACCAAGATTGTATTCTTTGGCCATAATGCCAAATGTCTTGTCTGGAGGAAACCTGACACCATCCCTATGGTGAAGTATGGTGGTGGCAGCATCATGCTGTGGGGATGTTTTTCAGCAGCAGCGGAAACTCTCCAAATGCAGGTGTGACAAGCTTGTAGAGCCATACCGCAGAAGACACGAGGCTATAATTGCTGCCAAAGGTGCGTCAACTAATTATTGATTAAAGGGTCTGAAAACTTATGTAAATGTGATATTCAGTGTTTTTTTTCTAAAACATTTGCAAAACTTTCTTCACCTGTTTTGCTTTGTCATTATGAGGTATTGTGTGAAGATTGATCAGGGGGAAAAAGGGATTTAACCTCTATGGGATCGGTGTCCCTAAATTGGGACAGGTCTCGCTCAATATGCAATAATGTGACTAGAATTACGTTGTAAACAAAAGCCAAATCCGGGACATCGACATGTCTAATATGGGCAGAAATCTTAAATTGTTGTTTATCGAACTGCAGTGTCCCATTTACATCATCTATTACAGCAAAAAATAACATGCTATTATTTTGAGGATAGTGCACAACAACAAACACTTTTATCACAGAACATGGTTTGATACATTCACCTCTGAAGGTAAATAATGTACTTACATTCATTAATCTTGCTCTGATTTCTCATCCTGAGGGTCCCAGACATAAAATGTAGCACAGTTTTGTTTGATAAAATCCCTTTTTATATTCAAATGTAGGAACTGGGTTCTACAGTTTGACCCCACTGCCGCATTTTTAGAATAAGGCTGTAGCATAACAAAATGTGGAAAATGTCAAGGGGTCTGAATACATTCTGAATGCACTGTAGATATATACACAGTATATATATTTAGGGACTCAGTCAGGTTCTCAACTTACTGTTGAGCGTTAGAATAATAGAATATACAAGGTGTAAAACTTCCCCCAAAAAATTCTGTCCCGTGGCAAAATGTGTAGATTTGCAGCAAACTTCCTTTAAAACAGCAACAATTTTGTTACGCCCAATGGCAAATGTGGGATGTGGGTATGAAGACCCACCAGCCACTGCAACCTCTCACATTTTTTTGGCCCCCAACTCCATCAAAGTTCTCCATTCCTGATTCAAATAATCAGTGATGCAAACCAGAGAACCAGAATCATTTTTGCTCACATCTATGGGTAAAGATAGTCTTATAAGAGACTACTATGATTGAAATGGTTTTGAAATGAAAAGATAGACCTTTAAATGAGGTACAGTATTTCAAGTATGATGTAATTTGGTCACAATTGATGAAACCAGAGCTGGTAAATACGCTTTGGGCATAAAAAAACAACACAGACGGGAATATTGATTCAAACAATCATCTGTACTGTATGAATTTTCATAAATATTGTGTTAAGATTCATCCTTACCAGCTTTGATACTGCCAGGAATAACATCTAAGAAAACTGTGGACGTGTTGATGGATGTCTTGAGGGAGTCCTCTACATTTGTAACGTTAGGGACCACAGACTGGCGTGTGAAGATCAAGTTGGTTGTCACACCCACAGACCCAGACCTAAAAATCAAAGAAGTAGAATGTATGTGAAATGGGATAAAAGTTATTATTATTGGTTGTAGTAGTATTAGTATGATTAAATAATGGTAAACGTAAATAACACACTTGTTCTAGCTGCAAGTAAGTTGTAGAAATATGGACCAAAATGAAAACTGAACATACCAAAAACTGATGATGATGCATCTGAGGAAGATCACAGGATATACATTTGTGTATCCTCGAGTCAACTGTAGAAAGATATCAGAGGGCATAATGAGTATTTTAAGGACAAAAAATGTGTAGTAGTTACTAATAACTCTCAAGCAAGATATTTTTGTAAATGTCCATTTCAATATTTCTATTAATGATCAACTTTTACCTCAGTTGTGACATTTAAAGCCAAAGTAATGTAATCCAAGGAATTTGAATCTTTGTAGGCTTCCATAAACGTACGGTTCAACCGGAACTTTAGAATAAGTACACCTTCATTTGACGTTGGAGGGTTTGTGGATACGGTGGTTGGGGAAACAGTTGTTGTTGTCTTAGCAGCTGTAGTTGACGTTGGTGCAGCTGTAGCTGTGGTAGTTACAGCAGCTGTGGTTGTTGTGGCTGAAACTATGGTTTTTGTGTGGTGGGTGTTGGTGGTCTTTGCAGCAACTGTGGTTGTCGATGGTGAAGCTGTGAGTGTTGTGGGAGCAGTTGTAGTTGTTGTAGGGGTGGCTGTTGTTGTCATAGCAGCAGCTGGGGATGTTGTTAGTGCAAATGTTGTGGTTGTGGATGCAGCTGTGGTAGCTGTGGATGCAGCTGTGGTGGTCGTTGGAGCACCTGTGGTTGTTGTGAGGTTAGCTTTAATTGTGGTAGGGCTAGTAGTGATGGTTGTTACAGAAGCTTTTGTTGTTGCTGTTGTTGTTATGGCAGCTGTTGTTGTAGAGGGAGCAACTGTGGTTGTTGTGGGAGCTCCTGTTGTTGTGGGAGCCACTGTTGTTTTAACAGGAGCTGTAGTTGTCGTCTGTGTAGCTGTGGTTGTTTTGGGTGTAGCTGTGTTTGTTGTGGGGATAGCGGTAGTTGTTGTGGAAACAGCTGTGGTTGTAAGGGAAGCTGTTGTGGTTGTGGGAGAAACTGTGATTGTTGTGGGAGAAGCTGTAGTTGTTGTGGGTGCAGCTGTATTTGTTGTAGCCCCAGATGTAGACATCATTGGTGCTACTGTGATCGTTGTGGGACCAGCTGTATTTGTTGTAAGGGACATTGTTGTGGTTGTGGGACTTGCTGTAGTTGTGGAAGCAGATGTGTTTGTTTTGGGTGAATCTGTGATTGTTGTTGGAGCAGCTGTGGTAGTTGTGGGCAGGGCTGTGGTTGTTGTTTCTGCAGTTGTTGTAAGGGAAGTTGTTGTGGGATTTGCAGTGGTTGTGAGAGCAGATGTGATTGTTGTAGCAGCAGCTATGATTGTTGTGAGAGAAACTGTGGTTGTTGTTGGTGCAGCTGTGGTTGTTGAAGCCTCAGCTGTAGATGGTGTTGCTTTGGTTGTGATTTGTGAAGATGTGGTTGTTGCGGGGGCAGCTAAGTTTGTTGTGGGAGCAGCAGTGGTTGTCGTGGGTAGAGTTTTGGGTGTTGATGCCACAAATGTTGTTGTAGCAGCAGCTGGGATTGTTGTTGGAGTTGCTGTGGTTGTTGTGGATACAGCTTTTGTTGTCATAGCAGCTGTGGTTGTGGGAAAACTTCAGTTGACGGATCTGCCGCTGTTGTGGAAACAATTGTGGTTGTTGTGGGTGAATCTGTTGTTGTAGTTGGAGCAGATGTGGTTGTGGTGGGCAGGACGTTGGTTGTTGTTGCTGCAGCTTTTGTTGTTGTAGCACCAGCAGTTGTTGTTTGGGAAGCAGCTGAGGTTGTTGTGGAAGACGATGTGGTTGTTGTTGGTGCAATTGTAGTTTTTGTGGCCTCAGCTGTACTTGTTGAAGCCTCTGCTGTAGATGTTATTGGAGATGCTGTGGTTGTGGTTGGTGCAGATGTGGTTGGTGTGGGCGAGGTTTTCGGTGTTTTCAGTTGTTGTTGCTGTAGCTGTTGTTATTGTTGTAGAAGCAGCTGTGGTTGTGGTTGTTGTGGCTGCATCTGTAGTGGTTGTAGCTACAGCTGTACTTGTCGTAGCTGCTGCTGTAGATGTCATTTGTGTTGCTGTGGTGGTGTTGGGGGAAACTGTGCTTGTAGTAATGGAAGCTATTATGGTTGTGGGAGCTGCTGTAGTGGTGGGAGCAGATGTGGTTGTTGTGGGCAGTGGTTCAGTTGTTGTGGGCAGGGGTTCAGTTGTTGTGTGAAGGGCTTTGGTTGTTGTAGCAGGTGCTCTGGTTTTTGTGGGAGCAGCTGTTGTTGTGGGAAACACTTTAGTTGGTAGATCTGCTGCTGTTGTGGGAGCAATTGTGTTTGTTGTGGGCGAATCTGTTATTGTAGTTGGAGCAGATGTGTTTGTGGTGGGCATGACATTGGTTGTTGTTGCTGTAGCTTTTGTTGTTGTAGCATCAGCAGTTGTTGTGGGAGCAGCTGTTGCTGTTGTGGAGTATGATGTGGTTGTTGTTGGTGCAATTTTAGTTTTTGTGGCCTCAGCTGTACTTGTTGAAGCATCTGCTGTAGATGTTATTGGAGATGCTGTGGTTGTAGGTGGTGCAGATGTGGTTGTTGTGGGATTTGCTGTGTTTGTAATGGGAGCAGCTGTGGTTGTGGTTGTTGTGAGTGCATCTGTAGTGGTTGTAGCTACAGCTGTACTTGTTGAACCTGCTGCTGTAGATGTCATTAATGTCGCTGCGGTTATTTTGGGGGAAGCTGTGCTTGTAGTAATGGAAGCTATTATGGTTGTGGGAGCTGCTGTAGTGGTGGGAGCAAATGTGGTTGTTGTGGGCAGTGGTTCAGTTGTTGTTGGTGCAATTGTAGTTTTTGTGGCCTCGGCTGTACTTGTTGAAGCCTCTGCTGTAGATGTTATTGGAGATGCTGTGGTTGTAGGTGGTGCAGATGTGGTTGTTGTGGGAGCAGCTGTGTTTGGAATGGGATCAGCTGTGGTTGTGGTTGTTGTGAGTGCATCTGTAGTGGTTGTAGCTACAGCTGTACTTGTCATAGCTGCTGCTGTAGATGTCATTAATGTTGCTGTGGTTGTTTTGGGGGAAGCTGTGCTTGTAGTAATGGAAGCTATTATGGTTGTGGGAGCTGCTGTAGTTGTGGGAGCAGATGTGGTTGTTGTGGAAAAAGCTGTGGTTGTTGGTGCAACTGTGGTTGTTGTTTCCTCAGCTGTACTAGTTGAAGCCTCCACTGTAGATGTTATTGGAGATGCTGTGGTTGTGGTTGGTGCAGATGCGGTTGTTGTGGGAGAAGCTGTGTTTGTAGTAGGAGTATCTGTAGTTGATGTGGGCAAGGTTTTGGGTGTTGTTGCTGTAGCTATGGTTGTTGTTGTTGTTGTGTCATCAGCTGTGGTTGATGTGGGCAAGGTTTTGGGTGTTGTTGCTGTAGCTATGGTTGTTGTTGTTTCAGCAGCTGTGGTTGATGAAGGCGAGGTTTTGGGTGTTGTTGCTGTAGCTGCTGTTGTTGTTGAATCAGCAGCTCTGGTTGGTGTGGGTGCATCTGTGGTGGTTGTAGCTACAGCTGTACTTGTCGTAGTTGCTGCTGTAGATGTCATTAATGTTGCTGTGGTTGTTTTGGGGGAAGCTGTGCTTCGTCGTTGTTGTCGTAGCAGCACTGTGTTTGATGTGGGGGAAACTGTGGTTGATGTGGGGCTGGCTGTGGTTGTCGGAGCTGCGGTTGTGGTTGTTCCGGGAGCATCTGTGGTTGTGGGGATGGCTTTGGTTGTTGCAGCTGTTGTTGTCGTAGCAGCAGCTATGGTTGTTGTTGGGGAAGCTGTTGTTGTTGGGGGAACAGCTGTTGTTGTTGTTGTTTGGATGGCTGTTGTTGTTGTAGCTACAGTTTTAGTTGTCGTAGCAGAAGCAGCTGTGGTTGTTGTTGGAGCAGCAGTGGTTTTTGTGGGGACGACTGTGGTTGTTGGTTGTTCGCATGGTTTAGGGTGTTGTTGCCCCTTCTGTTGTTGATGTTTCAGCTTATGATGATCTGGGTGCCGCTGTGGTTTTTGAGGGTACAGCTCTTCTTCTTGTGTCTGCAGTGTGGTTGTTGTGTGAGCAGCTGTAGTCGGTGTTGGTGCTGCTGTGGTTTTTGTTGGAGAAAGTGTTGTTTTTGTAGCCAAATCTGTAGTTGTCGTAGCAGCAGTTACTGTAGTTTTTGTGGTAGATGCTGTGGTTGTTGTGAGTACAGCTGTGGTTGTTGTAGGGAAGCTGTGGTGGTTCTGGGAGCTTCTGTAGTTGTTGTCAACATTTTGTGATTGTTGTGGGTGCATCTGTGGTTGTTGAATCCGCAGCTGTTGTTGTAGTAGCAGCAACTGTGGTTGTCGTGGGGAAAGCTGTCGTTGTTGTTGGAGCAGCTGTGGTTGTTGAAGAGGAAGCTGTTGTGGTTGTTGGAATTTCTGTAGTAGTTGTTAGAGTATATGTGGTTGTTGTGGGTGCATCTGTGGTTGTTGTTGGAGCAGCTGTGGTTGTTGAAGAGGAAGCTGTTGTGGTTGTTGGAATTTCTGTAGTACTTGTTAGAGAATATGTGGTTGTTGTGGGTGCATCTGTGGTTGTTGTGGGAGCAACTGTGGTTGTTGGAGCTGTGGCTGTGGTTGTCGGAGCTACGGCTGTGTTTGTCATTGATGCCGATATGGTTGTTTCGTTTGCAGCTGTGATTGTTGTTGCCACAGCTGTACTTTTCATAGCCACAGCTGTAGATGGCATTGGTGTGGCTGTGCTTGTTGTTGGATCATCTGTTGTTGTTTGGGGAGCAGATGTGGTTGTTGTTGTAATGGCTGTGGTTGTTGTAGCAGCAGCAGTTGTTGTCATAGCAGTTGCAGTGGTTGTTGTGTGGGAAGATGTGGTAATTGTGGGAGCATCTGTCATTGTGTTGGTAGTCGTAGTAGCAGTCGTCTTATTCTGGAGTTCTGTATAAAACATTGTTTTCATTACGACCATTAAAAGGCTCTGAAATATCTGTTAAACGTAATGAATTTAATTTGTTTGGTAACCCAACACCACAGTCCCGGACAACTCGGACAACTACTCTTTGTCCTCATAATGTGTTTGAATTGCATAATGTGTTGTGTTTAGATGAATCCTTACCAGCTTTGATACTGCCAGTAATAACATCTAAGAAGACTGTGAACGTGTTGATGGACGTCTTGAGGGAGTCCTCTACATTTGTAACGTTAGGGACCGCAGACTGGCTTGTGAAGATCAAGTTAGTTGTCACACCCACAGACCCACCAGACCTAAATACCAAAGAACAGATTTGATGTGAAATGCAATAAAAGTTATTACTGTTGTTAGTAGGAGTATTTGTACTATTAGTATTGTTAAAGGATGGTTTACATGTGACTAATACACTTTGTCTACCTGCAAATAAGTAAGTTGTAGAAATGTGGACCAAAAAGAAAGTCAACATACCAGAAACTGATAATGATGCTTCTGAGGAAGATTACAGGATATATTCTTTTGAATCCTTGATTCAACTGTAGAAAAATATCAGTGCACACAATAAGCATTAAAAGGACAAGAGAAATAGTAAATAGAACTCACAATCAAGTTTTGTTATAAATGTCCTTTAATAAATGTCCATTTAAAGATTTGTGCTTATGTCAATTATAAACATTTACCTCATTTGTCAGATTTGAAGCCAAATTATGGTACTCATTGGACTGTGGACTTTTGTAGGCTTCCAAAAATGTACTATTCAGCCGGAAATGCAGAATAAGTACACCTTCATTTGCTGTTGGAGGGTCAGCCTGCTTAAGGCAGCACACGGCAGTGCGACAGGTACGAGAGGCAGCCCAAATTTTTTTTGGGGGGGGGGCAGACGAGGTGTGGTACTAAGCCAGGTAGCAGACCTGAGCTCACTCCTCGTGCTTATTATAAGCAGCGCATTACTGGTCAGGCACCGTGTTATGCGGTTAAGCGCACGGTGTCGCCAGTGCGTGCCCATAGCCCGGTGCGCTATAGGGCAGCCCCCCGAAAGTGACATGCGAGTGTGGGCATTGAGCCAGGGCGTATGGTGCCTGCTCAGCGGGTCTGGTCGCCGGTATGCAGTTTTGGTCCAGGTTATCCTGCGCCGGCTCTGCGTGCTGTGTCTCCGGGCGCTGGGAGGGTGCAGTGCGTCCTCTGCCTGCGCTCCGCTCGTGCCGGGCAAATGTGGGAGTGGAGCCTAAGGGAGAGGTGCGTGTAGTAAGCACTAGATCTCCCGTGCTTACCCACAGCCCGGTTCAATCTGTGCCTGCACTCTGGAGGGTCCGGGCTAGAGTAGTTGTCCAGCCTGGGGAAGTGGTGCCAGGTTGCGCACCAGAGCTCCAGTGCTCCCCACAGCCCGGTCCTTCAGGTGCCTCCTAACACCATGCCTCCTGAAGGTCTCCCCAGCCTGGTGGTTCCTGTGGCAGCCCCACGCACCAGGCTGTCTCTCTGTCTCCTCCCTGCAGGTGGTCCCGCCTGTCCGGCGTCGCTGCCGGAGTCTCCCGCCTGTCCGGCGCCGCTGCCGGAGTCTCCCGCCTGTCCGGCGCCGCTGCCGGAGTCTCCCGCCTGTCCGGCGCCGCTGCCGGAGTCTCCCGCCTGTCCGGCGCCGCTGCCGGAGTCTCCCGCCTGTCCGGCGCCGCTGCCGGAGTCTCCCGCCTGTCCGGCGCCGCTGCCGGAGACTCCCGCCTGTCCGGCGCCCCTCAGCCCAGAGGCGCCAGAGCCCCTCAGCCCAGAGGCGCCAGAGCCCCTCAGCCCAGAGGCGCCAGAGCCCCTCAGCCCAGAGGCGCCAGAGCCCCTCAGCCCAGAGGCCCTCAGCCCAGAGGCGCCAGAGACCCTCAGCCCAGAGGCGCCAGAGACCCTCAGCCCAGAGGCGCCAGAGACCCTCAGCCCAGAGGCGCCAGAGACCCTCAGCCCAGAGGCGCCAGAGACCCTCAGCCCAGAGGCGCCAGAGCTTCTGCCCCTCTGTCCAGAGCTTCTGCCCCTCTGTCCCGAGCTTCTGTCCCTCTGTCCAGAGCTTCTGTCCCTCTGCCCAGAGCTTCTGTCCCTCTGCCCAGAGCTTCTGTCCCTCTCCCCAGAGCTTCCGTCCCTCTGCCCAGAGCTTCCGCACCTCTGTCCCGAGCTGCTCCTCTGTCCCGAGCTGCTCCTCTGTCCAGTGGGGTCATTGAGAGGGGTGGCCATGGGTAGAAAGCCACGGAGGCGGACAATGAGGCGGACTAAGACAATGGTTAAGTGGGGTCTGCGTCCCGCGCCAGAGCCGCCACCGCGGACAGACGCCCACCCAGACCCTCCCCTATAGGTCAAGGTTTTGCGGCCGGAGTCCGCACCTTTGGGGGGTACTGTCACGTTCTGACCTTTATTTCCTTTGTTTTGTATTTATTTAGTATGGTCAGGGCGTGAGTTGGGTGGGCAGTCTATGTTTGTTTTTCTATAATTTGGGTATTTCTATGTTTCGGCCTAGTATGGTTCTCAATCAGAGGCAGGTGTCATTAGTTGTCTCTGATTGAGAATCATACTTAGGTAGCCTGGGTTTCACTGTGTGTTTGTGGGTGTTTGTTCCTGTTCCTGTCTCTGTCTTTGCACCAGATAGGGCTGTTTAGGGTTTCACACGTTTCTTGTTTTTTTGTAATCAGTTGTTCATGTTTACGTATTAAAAGAACCATGGACACTTACCACGCCGCATATTGGTCCTCTGATCCTTTTCGCCTCTCCTCTTTGGAAGAAGAGGAGGAAATCCTTGACACATATGAAGAAAGACAATGGGAAAATCTCTCCTCGCCTCCTTATCAAAAACCTATTTGATGAGAAGGTCAGCAGAGGTCCCTCCGCTGGGACCTTCTCATCCAATGTCTTTGGGAGATGGAGGTGAGAAGAGAGGATGCAAGGAATAAAGGAAATGCAATTGCGTTCGGGTATTGTTTCCCAGGCAATAACTTTGGCTCTGCCCACAAAGGGTATAGAAAAGGGAATCTCTATCAATCCACTTATCGTAGTTCTGTGTTAAATGGCATAAATATAATACTGTATTATAACCATGTTCTCTATATATAACCGATTTGATGCCTGATGTGATGAACCAGAAAGTGAAATTTCTAAATAAATAACTTTTACCACTTGTTTAAAGGTATGTAGCCTTTGAAATGATGATTCAATGCAATAATTGCATGCACGCGTGTGCCCCATGCCACAGGCAAGTTTGGTTGGTCCGTATCTAGTGTTGGTGGAACATTATCACTGTTTCTGCTTGCTTCTTCTCCACTGCAATGTATTTCTGGATTCTAGGACTGGAAATATTTAGTGCACACGTTAGCTGGTTAGACAGCCACCCATGCATTTTGAAACGTTCTGCTAATTATTGGCTAGTAGTAGCCGATAACGACAAGGCAAACATAATTAGCATCTCTATTTTATTTGAGATTAACTGAGAAGAGGACCTTTTGTCAACTGTCTTGCATGTCATGTATAGCTAGCTAGATATAGCTAGCTTGAGGCAAGGCAGAAGCAGAGGCACCTTTCATCATAAATCACAAATACTGTTGAGAAAATGACATCACCACTTTCTGTGCAATTAAAAAACCTGAACCAGCTAGATGTCATTGATAACCAATCAGGTTTGAATAATCTAAATATGTGTTTTATGGTTGTGATGGACTTCACACCAAAGTGAGTGAGTGACTCAAGTGCGAGCTGTTTTAACATGCCAACATTCAAGCAACCTAAAGCCAGAAGGTAGCTAGCTAACTATTTCCAAGTCCAGGCATTCATTTGAGAACCCATATAAGGAATCTAGCAAGCCAGCTAGATATCTAGCCTGCAATACATTTTGCCATGTTTGTCAATGCCTAATGCTAGCTAGCTATCCAGTTCCAACCTGCCTGGCTGCCCACCCAACCAGCTAGCAATGTGTAACTAGCTAGCTACATCTTTCTAGACTTCAAGAATAGTAGTATTCTTGAAGTCAACGTTGTATATTAATTAGTACTGTAGCAAAGGATGAATTATCCAATCAGTTAAAGACTGCATGAATATGTTTTAAACCTTAAACTGTAGCATCATAATGTTTATCAAAAAATATGATACGGTTTTCCCAGCATTCTGAAGCAATCTATACCTTTTGTGGTCATTGCTAATGGTAACAATGGACCAAATGTCATTGATGACACAAGCTTGTCTTCCTCCATGGTGAACAAGAGCCTTTTGGAATAATGATTAATTTTACAGTTTAGTTCATGGTTTTTCCTGTGTGCTCTGGGCATTACTAAATCAAATGAATGGAATTAGTAGAAAGATGTGTTCTTTTGACTGAGAGAGTTAAAAACCCAGAGTCAGTGAAAAGTAACTAACTTCCAATCAATACTTTTATAACCATATTTCATATAACTCTATGTAGTTTTACATGCTTTGAGACATTATCAGAATTGTTGTAATATCACAAAAATGACTGAAATGACTGGGCTATGCAATACTGACATCCAGAGATACATATAACCGTCCTTGTCTTCAATGCAACCAATACTAAAATTAAGAGACGTACATTTTGTGTCTCCCTACCTTCAGATTTTGTGTCTCCCTACCTTTAGGCTCCTTTTCCTTTTTGCCCATGTGATCCAGAATAAAGTCTGGCACAGAACCACAGCGTCACACACTGCTTTAGCTTATTTTGAATCTGCTCCCAAAAACAGACACATGACATTTCATAATCTTGAGTGGGCAGGCAGTCAAAGAAGCTGAACCAGCTAGGCTAACTTGGAGAAGAAACATTATACTTTAACACATCCTTAATAAAGTTTGTTTTACATCGTACCTTAGAAATTGGTCCTTTCAAAGTATACATGGTATAAGTCCATGATAGGCGATGCGTTCTATTTCACTGCTATCATGTACACTAATGATTAGTCAGCTGGCTACAGTGGTTTACGTTTCAGTGGATGCATGTGCAACAATGATGGGGCTTGAGCCAGGAGCCATTGCCATTTTGCGTTAACCATGCTACTTGCTATTCATCCCAGTTCATGTGCACTCTCTGCTGTTTGAGTCTTTGGTAATGCAATCAACTGATGTGTGCCCCCATTGGCACACAATATATACCTTTTTGTGCCACTGATTATCAGATCATCTTTGGCAGGACTAGGGTTGGAAAAATATGGTAACTTCTCAAAAATGTCCAAGTTTTCCAGAAATCTTGGTCGAAGAATTCCACATTTCCTGGTTATTCCCTCCTAATTCCGGGAATCTTCCAACCGGGATATCTGTAAAACCTTGAAATTTGGTTTATATTACCAGCATTTTCAATCCTAGGTTTGACTATGTGGAGTGGACACATTTTAGCTCAGTTTTATATCTCGGTGCTGAAGCCGCAGTAGCCAGGTCTTGGACTCATCAACCCAAAATCAACCCATCCATTGTCAACTAACTCCTAAGGCCATTTTTTAAAGATTCAATGCAGTTTTTATCTCACTACCAAAATCATGTCTGGGTAACAATTAAGTATCTTACTGTGTTTGTTTTATATTGAAATGGTCAAAAAGAAAAATAGCTTTTTAGCAAAGAGCAATTTCTCAAGCAACATGTTTGCCAGGACTGTCATGGAGTGGTTTGAGTGGGGTGGGAAAACTGAAAATGAGCTGTTATTGGAGAGGTTTGGAAATATTCGTATTGTTCCATTATATCATTTACCACATGGTGACATCACCATGGGATGGCCAAAACTACATCCCACTGGAACATTCTCAAATTTCAAATGGCTTTTCAAACCGCTCTTACAAAAAGGCTTTGTCATAATTTTCACAGTATTGTTCCAACCTCATAGTGTGGAAATATATATAAAACACAGGAAAATCACGTTATGGACTGCACTGGGATGTTAACAATTTCACAATCTCCATATAATTGTTTTACACATTGTTTAAGGCATATTCTCATATGAACCTCAGGAACTAAGTAATGACACAGAAGTTTAATGCACCACTCTTGAAACTATGGAGCTAAACCCCAAAGTTTTTGAGCATGTTCTGCTCTCATTTCTTACCTGTTAGACATAGCAGTGTAGTGCTCATCTTGATTTTGGCCATATTTCCACCACCTAAGAGAAAAAGATGATATCAGGTTTTCTACTGTACACATAACTGTTGGAACTATATTTTGATATACTGCCTATATATATTCTGCCCAATATATGTACATTTTGGCATGTAGATTTGTTACAAACTTACCCAAATGGTTTTCGATAATCTGAGTCACATTTTCCTTCCATATGTCACATACAGTCATGACTGTAATCGTTTGCACTCGTGATAAAGACTACATGTTTTTAAAGATTATATAATAATAATACAAATATAATTGCTTTGAGAAACATTTTTTGTTTAAATAAGTAATATTTTTCGCTCAAAAGAAAGGGGTCGAAATGATTGGCACACCGGTTTCAATACTCCGGCACCCTCCCCTTGGGAAGATAATGGCACTGAGACTTTATCAAAAATGTTTTTTAACATTGGAGAACACATTGAGAGTAATCTTAGACCATTCCTCCACACAGAATATTTCCAGATCATTGATGTCCTTCGTTTGCGCTTTGACTTGCCTTAAAATAATACATTCCAAAAATTGTATCACTTTTTGCAAATCCAATCAGTCTTGCATTTTGATTCAACGTCATCACATAGATTTTGGGGATTGAAATGGCACGGAAACAACGTTGATTCAACGATATTTTTCACCAGTGGGTAGTTTTATGTTACTTTACATGTTGTCATATGTTATCACATGATCTTCACTTAAGATCACGTGAGCACATGAAAACCTGTTTTTGGAACAGTGGTTGGTGGGTTTGGTGTCAAAAGAAAATACCTACTGTACAATAGAGTGGCAGATCTTTGATGCTCTGAGGCTATTTTGCTTCCGCTGGTCCTGGGGTCCTTGTTAAGGTCAATGGAAACATTAACTTTACCCAGTACCAGGACATTTTAGCCAAAAACATGGTGTCCTCTGCCAGGAAGTTGATTTTCCAAGACAAATACCCAAAGTACACATCAAAATCCTCAAAGAAATGGTTAATTGACCACAAAATTACAACATTTGCAATGGCCATCTCAGTCTCCAGATTGGAACCCCATTTAAAACCTGTGGTTTGAATCGAAGAGGGTAGTCCATAAACTCAGGCAAAGGATATCAAGGATCTGGAAGGATTATGCATCGAGGAATGGTAAAAGATCCCTCCCATTGCGATTTCCAAACTCATAAAACATTTTAGAAAAAGACTCAATGCTGTTATTCTCGCAAGGGGAGGGTGACAAAGTATTGAAAACAGGGCCAATAATTGTTATTAATTCATTTTTAGAAGAAAAACAATTACTTGCTAAATAAAATCTCTTTCTCTGAGCAATTGTATTAGTCTAAAATAATATAATGTTTTGGTTATACAATATAGCTCAGTATTTTTACTATTTATTTCATAGAGTCTTTTTGCTAATCTTTATCATAGGTGCCAATAATTGTTTGTGACATTATTTAGAAACTACGCTGGCATATTGTGTTATGATTTGTGTGTGTATGTGTTATTTTCATATAACTGAGATTTAAAAGGGCATTCAGTTGTTATAAATTAATGATATGTTAACTTAATGATATGTTACCTTAAATTAACAAATTAATGCCTCATGAGTTTAGTTCAACTGTCTAACTCAATTGCCGGAGAGGAAGGAAACTGCTCAAGGATTTCACCATGAGGCCAACTTTAAAACAGTTACAAAGTTTTAATGGCTGTGATAGGTGAAAACTGACAACATTGTAGTTCTCCACAATACTAACCTAAATGACTTGAGTGCAAAAAAGGCACTTTTCTGCAGGAGAATTACCAAAAACACAAGGCGAAATATACACTGGCGTTGCTTACCAAACTACATTGAATGTTCCTGATTGGCCTAGTTACAGTTTTGACTTAAATCAGCTCGAAACTCTATGGTAAGACTTATGTAAATACATAAACATTGTAGATTCCATTTGTACAGATTTTCCCAGAAAGACACTGCTGTAGTTGATGCCAAATATGATTCTAACATGTATTGACTCAGGGGTGTGGATACTTATGTCAACGAGATATTTTTGTATTTTCTTTTTAGTAAATCAGCAAACATGTTTTCATTTTGTCCTTATGGGATATTGCGTGTAGATGGGTGTAACACAACAAAATGTGGAATAGGTCAAGGGGTATGATTACTTTCTGGAAGGCATTGTACAATGAAATAATCCTATTATGTCTCATGTCCTTCCTTGAACTGACTTGATATCCTTCTTGATTGATTTGGCAGATATAAATGTATGATGTTTGGGGCCACAGGTCTACTTGGTGGCAAGATCATTTCATGTGATATTATTGGATTGGTGAAATATCACTCACCGATTTTGAAAGGCATTTCAATGTTTTAGTCTTCATTACTAGTGTGTAATTTCAAATAAAATTCTGTCAAATACCTATTTTGATGGCATATGTTGATATTAAGAATTCTTATTATTTTTCACTCATTTGTTTTTAATGGATTTTAAATGTGGAACTGGTCCGTATTTTTTGATGTTCAGATATATGTGTGTATAAAGTTTGCACGTAAGTAAACAATTGATTAAAATGATGAAATACACAAATACTGTCATGACAATTACATTAGTTGGATAATGATAGATATCTTTATAAAGTAATGCTATAAAACTAATGCTATGGTACGTTATTTAAGTGTCAGCCATTGTTGCCAGAATGACACAATTTACCACAAACATCTGTTGTTTTTGTTCATTGTCTGATTGCAAAAGAGGTATCAAAATCATTTTCCATACCGGTTATACCACAAGTCACAGATAATTGCACATAGGACTGGCAATACAGAGATGTATCTGTTACTCACAGATATCTTGTAGGGAAAAAAAGTAAAGGCGTGGATCAGAAAGCCAGTCAGTGTCTGGTTTTACCTCCGTTTTGTTGATGCAGAGCATTTCGATCAGGCTCAATGGGTGACATGACTGGTAAGTATGCACGGTAGAACACTGGAACATTTTCAGCATCCAAGAATTGTGTACAGATCCTTGTGACATGGGGCCGTGCATCATCATGCTGAAACATGAGGTGATGTAGGTGAATAAATGGTACAACAATGGGCCTCCAGATTTTGTTGCAGTATCACTCTGCATTCAAATTGCCATTGATAAAATGCAAATGTGTTCGTTATCCGTAGCTTATGCCTGCTGTACCATAACTCACTCCCACCATGGGGCACTCTGTTCACAATGTTGACATTAGCAAACCACTATCCCCATGATGCCATAAACGTGGTCTACAGTTAAGGACGGTTAGACTTATTGCCAAAATCTCTAAAATGACCTTGAATGCGGTAAAGTTATGGTAGAGAAATTAACATTAAATTATCAGGGAACAGCTCCGGTGGATATTCCTACAGTCAACATGCCAATTGAACTCTCCCTCAAAACATGAGACATCTGTTGCATTGGGTTGTTTGCCAAAACAACATATTATAGAGTGGCCTTATTTTCCCACCACAAGGTGCACCTGTGTAATGATCATGCTGTTTAATCTGTTTCTTGATATGCCACACTTGTCAGGTGAATGGATTATACTTGCAAAGGATACATGCTCAATAACAGGGATGTAAACAAATTTGAGCACACAATAAGATAAATAAGCTTTTTGTTTTGTATGCAACATTTCTCGGCTCTTTTCTTTCAGCTCATGAAACATGGGACTATCACTTTTTTTCAGTGTAGTTAATTACCACCAACCCTGTTAAAACCTGTGGCTAATTATGCGTTTAGACGGGGTATGCAAAAATTGTCATACCAGTCAGCATAGCGGGACAAGAAACCAAGAAAGGCGGTGACAGCAAAAGCAAGCCAGCACGACGGTGTGCATCACTATGGGGTTTTCAGAAAAATGATCTGTGCAAATCAACATCCTCTACAAATCAACCCTATGGCAGATGGCAAAACCATTTTAACTCTGCTGCTGCAGCAGCTACACTTTGACTTTCTGTCTGTTCTGTCCTCTCCACCTGATTCACTGTTACCTGTTCATGCTCTTACCTGTCTCTTTTGGATGAAGTTCCAAAATCCACAGAAATCAAATCAAATCAAATTTTATTTGTCACATACACATGGTTAGCAGATGTTAATGCGAGTGTAGCGAAATGCTTGTGCTTCTAGTTCTGACAATGTAGTAATAACCAACAGGTAATCTAGCTAACAATTCCAAAACTACTACCTTATAGACACAAGTGTAAGGGGATAAAGAATATGTACATAAAGATATATGAATGAGTGATGGTACAGAGCGGCATAGGCAAGATACAGTAGATGGTATTGAGTACAGTATATACATATGAGATGAGTATGTAAACAAAGTGGCATAGTTAAAGTGGCTAGTGATACATGTATTACATAAAGATGCAGTAGATGATATAGAGTACAGTATATACATATACATATGAGATGAATAATGTAGGGTAAACACTATATTAGGTAGCATTGTTTAAAGTGGCTAGTGATATATTTTACATCATTTCCCATCAATTCCCATTATTAAAGTGGCTGGAGTTGAGTCAGTGTCTTGGCAGCGGCCATTCAATGTTAGTGGTGGCTGTTTAACAGTCTGATGGCCTTGAGATAGAAGCTGTTTTTCAGTCTCTCGGCCCCAGCTTTGATGCACCTGTACTGACCTCGCCTTCTGGATGATAGTGGGGTGAACAGGCAGTGGCTCGGGTGGTTGTTGTCCTTGATGATCTTTATGGCCTTCCTGTGACATCGGGTGGTGTAGGTGTCCTGGAGGGCAGGTAGTTTGCCCCCGGTGATGCGTTGTGCAGACCTCACTACCATCTGGAGAGCCTTACGGTTGTGGGCGGAGCAGTTGCCGTACCAGGCGGTGATACAGCCCGACAGGATGCTCTCGATTGTGCATCTGTAGAAGTTTGTGAGTGCTTTTGGTGACAAGCCGAATTTCTTCAGCCTCCTGAGGTTGAAGAGGCACTGCTGCACCTTCTTCACGATGCTGTCTGTGTAGGTGGACCAATTCAGTTTGTCTGTGATGTGTACGCCGAGGAACTTAAAAAGTGCTACCCTCTCCACTACTGTTCCATCGATGTGGATAGGGGTATGGTCCAGGCTCTGACTGGGAGACAAGCATTTGCTGAGTAATGACGTTGATCACTAATCACAAAGGTATGGTGATCTGGGTAGAGTCACTTGGATAGATTAGTACATTGAAGGTAGGCTGACGATGGAGAAGCAAAGGATAGAGTCGGAAGTGCTATCTCGTAAAATTAGGTTTTATTAACAAGATGCAATTTAGTACAGCAACTAAGGGAGTGAAGTGGTCAGGGAACGTTTTAAACACCAGTAGACCACAAACAATGTCCAAAAGTCAGAAAACACTTGACATATCTCCAGGGAGACCGGGTGATGGTAAACGAAAAGTGTCAATAGGTGGCTGCTTATCAACCATTGGGACCCAACGTTTACACTGTAACGGGGGTCTTCACACACGGGAAGGGGTGTGGATCGGCCTTGGGATGAGGGATGTGTACCTAAGTTGAGCACATGGAAGTATTATCCACAGGTACCGACTGTAGCAGAACACAGGTCATTGGAGATGTTGGTGGCTAGGGAACCGGGTTTGAGTTGGGTGACATGTAGGGAGCATCTGAAAGGTTCAGTCCTAGATCTAACAGTGAACAGCGAAGATAATAGGAGAGCAGGAGACAGATTCCCTGTTATTCTCACGGCAGTTGCTGTAGGGACAGTAACTGAAGGATGCTCTAGTAACTGCATGGATTTGGACTACGACGCAAATGAGGGATTGTGAAGAATTCGTCATGGGCAGTGTTAGTAATAGCAAGGGTTGTTACTTTGTTGGGATATTATCTTCTGAGGTCATTGATGTTGAAACATATATACAGTGCTGAGTTACCTCAAGATGAGATAAAGTTGATATATCAGGTGCCTATGGATAAGGAAGGAGATGGGGAGCGAAGTGAAAATAAAATGGCTTGGGAACCTCTTTTGTGACCGGAGGGGGAAGACCGGATGAAAGCATGAAGAGGTTTCTTAGGGTCTTCATTTTTTTGTGGAACCCAGCAGAAAAGTATCCTGAAGGCATAGTCAGGCGAAGAGAGAGTGGGAATTGTCATGTTATCAAACTTTGGTTTTGTCTTTGCATATTTAATTATGCAGAGTTTAACACATTATTAATGCTGTTGTGTTTGTTTTGTTTTATATTTTCAAGTCTTGTGCTGTCACTCTCTTAGAAACCAAAAGCACCAGCTGAAATGGAGGAAGTCAAATGCTCCAGCTGAAATGTCATTCTGTTGTCTGACGAGAAAAGGAAATTACAGTGTGCATAGTGTGATTATAGAATAGAGGTCATAAGGCTTGGAGTTATAAACATACTAATCAACTGTGAATGTTAATCATGTGGTATTTTTTTTCTTCATGTTTTAGTTTGTGTTCGTTTATAAGTAGTTTCCAAGTTTAAATAATGTTGAACGGTATCGGTAAATCTTCAAATGGGGGGGACTGATGGGATCTGACTTGTAAAACTGAAAATATGTAATATCCTTAGTCTTAGTCATGGCATTTATTTAACCATTGATTCTGTTCTTTGTTAATATAATGTATGAATGTACACCAACGTAATTATTTGTCATGCCTCATCTTAGGAGGATCAGATGGTGATGGGTCTCATCAGGGTCAGGCAACCAGGGAAGAACAGTCTGTGACGGCACTGAGGTGAGCTTTTGCAGATACAGCAAACACTGGACAGAAAACATAGGACAAGCCAGAAGCTTGATCTCAACTATTTTAAGGTAGTTTGACAAACCTCTACAGTTGATGGATGGCATAAATGTAAAGTTATCACTAGATTTTGTTTATTACAATATTAAGGGTGTACTGTGCAACTGGCATATCGTCTGGATTACTTATTTGGAATACTGTATGACAAAAGGAGACTGTATTGAAAACATGTCCACATCAGGGTAAATACCTATTTAAGCAATCACTAGTTGCTGCGCTGCTCAGTCCTGGCCCTGGGGTTGGTTGTCACTGGCCTTGGCCTAACACACCTGAAACCAATAATGAATATTTCACTAAGATCCTAAAGCTGAGTGGGATGTGTGGGGTTTTGGAGCTGCAGGGCTGTGGACCCCTAGCGACAGGACAGGGTGATCCAGCTACAGTATATTGTGTGCAAGTAAAAAGAGGTCTACTGTACAGTAGTATTAGGCCTTTGATATAAAGTACAGTGCCCCCTCATAATTATTTGGACAGTGAAGCATTTTTCTTATTCTTTTGACTCTATAATCCAAAGGTTTGGATTTGAAATCAGACAATGAGTGTGAAATTAAAGTGCAGTCTGTAAGCTTTCGGGCTGTTTCACTGCCTGGTACAGCAGCTGCACCGCGCCCAACCGCAAGGCTCTCCAGAGGGTGGTGCGGTCTGGACAACGCATCACCAGGGCCAAACTACCTGCCCTCCAGGACAGCACCCGATGTCACAGGAAGGCCAAAAATATCATCAAGGGCAACTGCTTGTTGCCACTGCTTGTTCACCTTGCTACCACCCAGAAGGTGAGGTCAGTACAGGTGCATCAAAGCTGAGCCTGAGAGACTGAAAAAAAGCTTCTCGCTCAAGGCCATCAGACTGTTAAACAGCTGTCACTAACACAGAGAGGCTGCTGCCTACATACAGACTTGAAATCATTGGCCAATTTAATAAATGAATCACTAATCACTAGTTAATAATGTCACTTTCTTCTTCACCACACTGTCTGTGTGGGTGGACCATTTCAGTTTGTACGTTATGTGTACGCCAAGGAACTTAAAACTTTACACCTTCTTCACTGCTATCCCGTCGATGTGGATAGGGGTGCTCCCTCTGCTGTTTCCTGAAGTCCACGATCATCTCCTTTGTTTTGGTAACGTTGAGTGAGAGGTTGTTTTGTTGACAGCCCACTCCGAGTGCCTTCACCACCTCCCTGTAGACTGTCTTGTAGTTGTTAGTAATCAAGCTTACTACTGTTGTGTCATCTGCAAACTTGATGATTGAGTTGGAGGCGTGCATGGCCAAGCAGTCATGGGTGAACAGCGAGTACAGGAGGGGGTTGAGAACACACCCTTGTGGGGCCCCAGAGTTGAGGATCAGCGAAGTGGAGATGTTGTTTCCTATCTTCACAACCTATGGGCGGCCCATCAGGAGGTCCAGGACCCAAATGTCCAGGGTGTGGTTGAGTCTCAGGGCCTCTAGCTTAATGATGAGCTTGGAGGGTACAATGGTGTTCCATGCTGAGCGATAGTCAATGAACAGCATTCTTACATAGGTATTGCTCTTGTCCAGATGGGATAGGGCAGTGTGCAGTGTTATGGCGATTGCATCGTCTGTGGACCTATTGGGGTGGTAAGCAAATTGAAGTGGATCTAGGGTGACAGGTAAGGTGGAGGTGATAGGATACTTGAGTAGCCTCTCAAAGCACTTCATACAGTCGTTTTTGCTCATCTTTATCAAGGGTGCCAATAATATTGGACCTGACTGCATGTCATACTGTATGTAACTGACATATTTCAAATACTTCCGATATTTGACATGTAACTGACACATTCACTGATGTGATGTACAACTCTAGAGAAAACCCTTACTTGAAATAGAACTATAGACCAATATGCCAGTTTATAGGTTCCAAAAAGGTAAAATGCAGAGATGTCAGCATTTTTAAGTTTTCCAATAATAACATGCTGGAAAGTACTTTGACCTAACTGAGTCAGTCAAACAGGAAACAGAAGCATAATTTCTTAAAACCCACATTCAAATGTTCAGTTTAAAGGTATAATAAAACGTTAAAGTCAAAGCTGAATGTTTTAAGAAGTCCTGAATAATAATAACAGCCATCTGGTATGTATATCCTCATTCCTCTCAAGGTAAACTGGGCGGTAGGTACCTAGTTGTGGTTTCACTAATTGTTATCTGACGGCGTCTTTGCTCTACATTTGTGTTTCTCACGAAATAATCTAATTAATAATCTGCCAGATCCTGATTTTACTTCCTCAATCCTATCAGATCATTACACTTGGCACTTAAATACAACATCAAGGTCATTTGAATAGTACCGCATGAAAGTAGAAGCACAGTTAAACATGTCTTCCAATATGCTATGTCTACAAACATGATTATCTTGGTTTGACTAGGAAATAAAGTCAATCATATGCATCATGTTTCTATCTGCAACTTTCAAAGCATTGCAACTAAATGAAAAGACCACTGGGGTATTTTCAGATGAGGACAAATGTTGCAAAAAATTCAGAAAGTAGAACAGGAGGCTCTGTATGTCTGTCTTTGGCATGCATTCTAAGAATGCAGTTGCAGATATTGGAACACAGCCATTTCCGATCTTCAACATACAGTTGAAGTCGGAAGTTTACGTACACTTTAGCAAACTACATTTAAACTCAGTTTTTCACAATTCCTGACATTTAATCCTAGTAAAAATGCCCTGTGTAGATCAGTAAGGATCAATACTTTATTTTAAGAATGTGAAATGTCAAGATAATAGTAGAGAGAATAATTAATTTCAGCTTGTATTTCTTTCGTCACATTCCCAGTGGATCAGAAGTTTACATACACTCAATTAGTATTTTACCAATTTCTTTTACTTGTGTCAAAGGTTTTGGGTAGCCTTCTACAAGCTTCCCACAATAAGTTGGGTGAATTTTGGCCCATTCCTCCTGACAGAGCTGGTGTAACTGAATCAAGTTCATAGGCCTCTTGGCTCACACACGCTTTTTCAGTTCTGTCCACAAATTCTATATAGGATTGAGATCAAGGCTTTTTGATGGCCACTCCAATACCTTGACTTTGTTGTCCTTAAACCATTTTGCCACAACTTTGGAAGTATGCATGGAGTCATTGTCCATTTGGAAGACCTATTTGCGACCAAGCTTTAACTTCCCGACTGATGTCTTGAGATGTTGCTTCAATATATCCACATAATTTTCCTGTCTCATGACACCATCTATTTTGTGAAGTGCACCAGTCCCTCCTGCAGCAAAGACGCTGCCACCCCCATGCGTCACGGTTGGGATGGTGTTCTTCGGCTTTCAAGCCTCCCCCTTCAATCCTCCAACCATAACGATGGTCATTATGGCCAAACAGTTCTATTTTTGTTTCATCAGACCAGAGGACATTTCTCCGGAAAGTACAATCTTTGTCCCCATGTGCAGTTGCAAACCGTAGTCTGGATTTTTTATGGAGGTTTTGGAACAGTGGCTTCTTCCTTGCTAAGTGGCCTTTCAGGTTATGTCGATATTGGACTCGTTTTCCTGTGGATATTGATTTGATCTTTTCACACCAAAGTAAGTTCATCTCTATGAGACAGAAGGCTTCTCCTTCTTGAGCGGTATGATGACTGCATGGACCCATGGTGTTTATACTTGTTTACTATTGTTTGTTCAGATGAACGTGGTACCTTCAGTCGTTTGTAAATTGCTCCCAAGAATGAACTAGACACAGATTACAATAAGAAAACCAGCCCCGTCGCGGACCAGGATGCCTTGCTCCGAGACAGACTAAACAACTTCTTTGCTCACTTTGAGGACAATAGAGTGCCACTGACACGGCCCGCTACCAAAACCTGCGGACTCTCCTTAACTGCAGCCGATGAGAGTAAAACATTTAATCGTGTTAACCCTCGCAAGGCTGCAGGCCCAGACAGCATCCCCAGCCGCGTCCTCAGAGCATGCGCAGGCCAGCTGACTGTTGTGTTTACGGACATATCCAATCAATCCTTATCCCAGTCTGCTGTACCCACATGCTTCAAAAGGGCCACCATTGCTTCTGTTCCCAAGAAAGCTAAGGTAACTGAGCTAAACGACTACCGCCCCGTAGCACTCACTTCCGTCATCATGAAGTGCTTTGAAAGACTAGTCAAGGACCATATCACCTCCACCCTACCTCACACACTAGACCCACTTCAATTTGCTTATCGCACCAAAAGGTCCACAGATGACTCAATTGCAACCACACTGCACACTGCCCTAACCCATCTGGACAAGAGGAATACCTATGTGAGAATGCTGTTCATCGACTACAGCTCAGCATTGAACACCATAGTACCCTCCAAACTCGTCATCAAGCTCGAGACCCTGGGTCTCGACCCCGCCCTGTGCAACTGGGTACGGGACTTCCTAACGGGCCGCCCCCAGGTGGTGAGGGTAGGTAACAACATCTCCACCCCACTGATCCTCAACACTGAGGCCTCACAAGGGTACGTTCTGAGCCCTCTCCTGTACTCCCTGTTCACCCACGACTACGTGGCCATGCATGCCTCCAACTCAATCATCAAGTTTGCAGACTACACTAAAGTGGTAGGCTTGATTACCAATAACAATGAGACGTCCTACAGGGAGGAGGTGAGGGCCTTTGGAGTGTGGTGTCAGGAAAATAACCTCACACTCAACGTCAACAAAAAAAAGGAGATGATCGTGGACTTCAGGAAACAGCAGAGGGAGCACCTCCCCTATCCACATCGACAGTAGTGGAGAGGGTAGTAAGTTTTAAGTTCCTCGGCATACACATCACGGACAAACTGAATTGGTCCACCCACAAAGACAGCGTTGTGAAGAAGGCGCAGCAGTGCCTCTTCAACCTCAGGAGGCTGAAGAAATTTGGCTTGTCACCAAATGCACTCACAAACTTTGACAGATGCACAATCGAGAGCATCCTTTCGGGCTGTCACAGCCTGATGCGGCAACTGCTCTGCCCACAACTGTAAGGCTCTCCAGAGCGTAGTGAGGTCTGCACAACGCATCACCGGGGGCAAACTACCTGCCCTCCAGGACACCTACACCACCCGATGTCACAGGAAGGCCATAAAGATCATCAAGGACAACAACCACCCGAGCCACTGCCTGTTCACCCCACTATCATCCAGAAGGCGAGGTCAGTACAGGTGCATCAAAGCTGGGACCGAGAGACTGAAAAACAGCTTCTATCTCAAGGCCATCGGACTGTTAAACATCCACCACTAACATTGAGTGGCTGCTGCCAACATCCTGATTCAACTCCAGCCACTTTAATAATGTAAAAATGGATTTAAAAAATGTATCACTAGCCACTTTAAACAATGCCACTTAATATAATGTTTACATACCCTACATTACTCATCTCATATGTATATACTGTACTCTATACCATCTACTGGTTTTCCTATGATGTCAAGCAAAGAGGCACTGAGTTTGAAGGTAGGCCTTGAAATACAAGTACACCTCCAATTGACTCAAATTATGTCAATTTGCCTATCAGCAGCTTTTTCTACAATGTAAATTAATAGTGAAGACATCGAAACTATAAAATAACATATTTGGAATCATACAGTAACAAAAAAAAGTGTTGTAAAAACATGTCTGAATATATTTTAGATTTTAGATTCTTTGAGGTATCCATTTGCCTTGATGACAGCTTGGCCCACTTTTGTCACACTGGTACTGTGTGTGTGTATATATATATATATATATATATATATATATATATACATATATATATATATGCAACATATTTTTTTTCCTTTTTTTCAGTATTATATTATAGAATTTATTTGGTATTATATGCACTATTCTTACTGTTGTCACTGTTATTCTCATAATGTTTATGTGTCACTTTGCTTTGGCAACGTTGACCTTGTCATTAATGCGATTAAAGGATATTGAATTACAGAGAGAGAGAAAGAGAAAGAGAGAGAGCGCGAGAGAGTGTGAGAGAGAGAGAGAGAGATGGAGGGTGTGGTCACCCTGAGGCACAAGTGTGTTTGTCGCATCTTGGTTGTTGAGAAACCAGCCCTCCCATGTGTACTTCCTTATATCAGAATGTATACTGGAAAACAATGTGCAACCAGTGGCGGTCGGTGACATTTAAGATAAGGGGCTTATTTCTATTACAACATATTGGTTGACTGTCATTCATATTCCATTCACCTAGCTCAATGTAACATTGTTAGGTTTAGGCTACTACATGATACTCAAATTTTCCCTATACCCATTATGAGGTTGCTACAACCTAGCCTATAAATAAAAGTTTACAATGTAGCTGCACAGGTCAAGAGAAAAATGATAGAAATCAAGGTGACAGACAGTGACACATTCAATACCGCCTTGCACACTCTTGCCTGCATATATAGCTGATCTAGGGTATAATCATTAGTCCAACCGTTGCAAACAAGAGTTTCTATTGGACAAATTCAGGAATGTTTATCCCCATTTCGTTCCGTTTGCTTCCATTTAAGAAACTTTTTCCCACATAATCGGCGGAATGAAAACACACCTGATCACAACCAAACACAGTTCACTTTCATAGCAGCCACATATAAACATAATGATAATTTTGTATAAGTCTCGCATCTACTTGCTCTCCTCCTCTCAGCTTTTCCCTTGTGGACTTCAGAGGACAACATATCAGCTGTCTGTGACCAGACCAAAAATCATTGTTGTCACCGTATTAGCTCACGTCATAATCAACATCAGACCAGAGACTCGTGTGTCTCATGGTCTGAGAGTCTGAGAGTCCTTTAGGTGCCTTTTGGCAAACTCCAACTGGGTTGTCATGTGCGTTTAGTGGCTTCCGTCTGGTCCATCTACCATAAAGGCCTGATTGGTGGAGTGCTGCAGAGGTGTTTGTCCTTCTGGAAGGTTCTCCCATCTGCACAGAGGAACACTAGAGCTCTGTCAGAGTGACCATTGGTTTCTTGGTCACCTCTCTGACCAAGGCCCTTCTCCCCCGATTGCTCAGTTTGGCCGGGTGGCCAGCTTTAGGAAATCTCGGGGGTTCCAAACTTCTTCCATTTAAGAAAGATGGAGGCCACTGTGTTTTTGCGGACCTTCAATGCTGCAGAAATGTTTTCGTACCCTTCCCCAGATCTGTGCTTTGACACAATCGTGTCTCGGAGCTCTAAGGACAATTTCTGCGACCTCATGGCTTGGTTTTTCCTCTGACATGGACTGTCAGCTATGGGACCTTATATAGACAGGTGTGTGCCTTTCCAAATCATGTCCAATCAATTTAATTTTCTACAGGTGGACTCCAAGTTGTAGAAACATCTCAAGGATGATCAATGGAAACAGGATGCATCTGAACTCAAATTCGGATCTCATAGCAAAGGGTCTGAATACTTTTGTAAATAAGGCATTTCTGTTTTTTATATTTAATACATTTGCAAAAATGTCTAAAAACTTGTTTTTGTTTCGTCATGATGTGGTACTGTGTGTAGATTGCTGTTGATTATATTTTTTTAATCAATTCCACAACTTTTCACGTAACAAAATGTGGAAAGGGTCAAGGGATCTGAATACCTTCGGAAGTCACTGCATGTGTTTATCACGTAGTCTTAGCTGTACCACAGCTGTTTTGACTGGGATGTTCCTGTGGTACTTTTTGGTGAACTACTTGTTCTGTGGTAACTGTAACAAAATAAATAAGTTACATTTAAACCAATAAAAGCAATTGAAATTCTGTATTTTACAAATACAATGTATAAAACAAGATTGTAAAGAATGAATTAGAACAAAGTCTAAGAAATTAACTCTTAATATTTTTCAGAGACAAGCATTTCTGGTGGGGTTGAAAATGTGTCACTCTGGCAGCAAGACTCCCTCAAGGTCTCCACCTCTGGATGCAGAAGCATTACTTTCTCTGAAAATATAAGCTAAGACCGTATATAGATCAGGATTCATACACATTTTGAGAGATGGAATTTCCCTAGCTAACCTAGTCTTTCTGTCATTCAGTGGGAGGTTTGTTGGGGAATGTGCACTTTGTGACTTCAGGGCAACACATGGGTGTCATTCAAAAGAGCTCATGTACTGAGAGGATCGGTCAGATTACTAGGGTTGTTTACACCATTTTATTGACAAAGTGGAGTCTTGTGCATTCCAAATATTCAAAAGTTGTAAACGTCATGGAACTAGTGATGCTGTTGGTCGAGCTATTATTGGTGGTGATACTGTATATGCATAACAGCACAAAACTATGACATCTCATGGTGGTAATTTCTGTAACCTGAAACTACATGCCTTGCTGAGAAGGAAATAGACAACATTTTCTGGATCAGGACAGGATCAGGCTTTCACTTTGTAAATGATGAGGAGTAGGTTGTGTCGATCAGTGAAAAAGCCCAATAGGAACTATAAATAGATGTTCTGTCTGTACTATATTATCTACATCATATATTATACTGTATTAGAATACATACATACATACTTTATTTGTCACATGCGCCGAATACAACATGTGTAGACCTTACCGTGAAATGCTTACTTACAAGCCCTTAACAGCACAGTTCAAGAAAGAGTTAAGAAAAAAATGATCAAATAAACTTAACTAAAAAATCATTTTAAAAAATACAATAAAATAACAATCACAAGGCTATATACAGTGGGTGCCGGTGCCAAGTCAATGTGCGGGGGCACAGGTTAGTTGAGGTCATTTGTACATGTAGGTAGGGGTGAAGTGATTATGCGTAGATAACAAACAGCGAGTTCTTATATCTTTAGATATTAAGTTTTAAAAGAATGATTCAGCATTCAAGTGTCTACAATTCCACCTCCAAGTGCACAGTAGGCCTCTGCAAAGAACTACGAGCAACTACAAGGGGTGTACTGTTGAGTTAGATTAGATAGAACCCATAGAGAAAACACCACCAGTGTTGTGTGCACACACTTAAGGTCTGACACTACTGACCTGTAAGTATGTCAACAAATAATGTAGACTGATCTTTTCTTTACTCAGTTAGACAAATAGTTGTATACAGTATAAAATATCACTTTTATTGCCAGTTATTGATAGCACAGTATGATATTAGTTTATACTCTTTTGTTGAATGGGGGTAAGAGGGGAGTAGTTGTGAAAATACTTCTTACTGTCGCTAAATTGCATAAGGGGTTCGACAATTGCTTATGACAATAGAGCATGCACCTCAGAATCATAAAACACGGGACGAGATGTTAAAAACTGAACATTGTGCCAATAGATGGTATGCACTCACATGAGATTTGCCGTGATGTTGACAGAGTGGCATGGGAGGTTTATTTAGACTGGGTTAAGATGTCAATTTTGGGACACATCCTCAGTAGTGTGCCTTCGAATCAGTGGGTGTTTCGGCCTTTAATCACTAAACACCCTCATCAACAGTGGCCAGCTAAAGGGTGATCAAGCCTTAGCTTTGTGACCCATGCCCAATTAAGATGTCCAACGGGACTATGCAAGGTAGGGGCGTCCTCTTCCCTGAGCCAGCCCTACAGATGACCGCATACCTCATATGCCCTCCTCAAGTTGGAGGGATCTGAATTGGGTTCTCAGGTGGGGGTGGGGGTCATGAAGTTATAGCCCAGCAAGGGTCCTTCCGTTTGATCCAGATCCACTGGCTGCCTCTTTCAGCTGCTTGAGAAACTGCTCTGACGGTCTACCGCAGAGCCTGTCCATGGATTCCAAGTTCTTTCAGCAACCTGATGGTGGAAGAAGCCACGAATCCTCTGCATCACACTTCAACTGACCAGACTTTTGCATTCCAGCCACGCTGAGTTGCGTCTGCTGCCAACTCTGTGTAACGCAGTTTCTTACGCTCGTAGGCCTCTTCAACAGAGTTTTCCCACAGGACTGTGAGCTCTATGATGTACATAGCCTTTTGTGAAGGGGACCAGAGTATCATGTCTGGCCTAAGGTTGGTAGAAGCAATCTCAGGTGGAAAAATGAGTTGCTGGCCAATATCGACAAGCATCTTCCAGTCCCGGGCCTTGGCTTGGTGTCCAGTTTCTGGCTTCGTAGGAGGATGCTTGGGCCTTTTCTATCCCTTCCGGATGAATGTTGTTGTTTTGACGGGATTGCTTGTTTTTGGAGGTAATGAATTGTTTGCAGTCCTCTTGGTCTCAAGTGCTGCAGCCAGGCTCTTGAGGACCTGATTGTGCCTCCAGGTGTAGCGGCCTTGTGAGAGGCTGGTCTTGCAACCTGTCATTATATGCCTGAGAGTCGCTGGAGCTGGGCAGAGGGGGCAGGTCGGGTCCTCGCCATACCATTGATGTAGGTTTTTTTGTGATGGAAGCACATCATAAACAGCTCTTATGATGAAGCTGATGTTGCTTGCCTCCATTTGCCAAAGCTCACTCCAGTTGATATTTCTCCTCTCCAGGCCTTCCCACCACGTCCATTGCCCTTGTTTAGCAAGAGAGACAGCCTTTGCACTTCTTGCAGTCTCCTCCTGTCTACGCACTTCCTCGACCACCAGCTTCCTGCGTTCAGATGTTGTTGCCTTATGGAACATTGGTTTGCTTGCTGCCAGGCCAAAGCCTCCTCTTCCATGCTGGATATTCCCCACAATGTCTTGGTGTCTCAGGGCTGATGTTGCTTGCTGCACAGCCTTGGATGATGTCAATTTCCGTCCAGTTTGTAGGGGAGGTGCAGCCTTGCTAATGGTCTGGTCTGGTCATTCAATGTCATCTGAAGTCTTACTTTAGAGCACTTGTACTCCTCTGTTAGACTTGTAAGAGGTAGTTCAAGGACCCCTTTTCCATAGAGGCCGATGTTCCTCAGGCATCGTGGGACACCTAGCCATTTCTTCACATATGAGGTAATGGTTTGCTCCATCTTCTCTACTGTTGTTATTGGGACCTCATAGACGGTGAGTGGCCACATTACCCGGGGGAGAAGTCCAAACTGTAGGCACCAAAGCTTGAGCCTCCCAGGCAGTAGGGTCTAGTTGATGTTCTCAAGACCGTCGGCGATGTCCTGCCTTACTTGCTGCACTTGATCTTTATCCCGGAGGCTTTCGTTGTACCATCTACCCAGGCTCTTGACGGGTTACTTAGACACCGATGGTATCGGGTCATCTCCAATGCAGAACCTCGCATCTTTAAGCTGTCCCTTGACTATGGAGATGCTTTGAGATTTGCTTGGCTTGATTTTCATCCGGGCCCACTTGATGTTATCCTGCAGTTTTGCAAGTAGCCACCTGGTGCATGCTGCAGTGGTGGTCAGTGTAGTCATGTCATCCATGTATGCTCAGATAGGTGGGAGACGGAGCCCTTCCTTAGTTCTCTCACCGCCGACCACCCATCTCGATGCCCTGATGATGACTTCCATGGCCATAGTGAAGGCCAGAGGTGAAATTGTACAGCCTGCCATTATGCCTACTTCCAAGCACTGCCATGTTGTTGTGAAGTCAGGTGTTGTGAAACACAATTGCAGGTCTTGGAATTAGGCCTTTACCAGTGTAGTGATGGGTTCTGGTATGTGGAAAATGTTGAAGGATTCCCAGAGGAGTTCATGGGGAACTGAGCCAAAGGCATTGGCCAGGTCGAGGAAGATGACATAGAGGTCTCTCTTGTCCTTCTTAGCTGTTTGTAGCTGGTGCCAAATCATACTAGTATGTTCCAGGCAACCAGAGAAAGCAGGAATGCCTGCTTTCTGTACAGATGTATCAATGTACATGTTCCTTTCCAGGTAAGTGGACAGCCTCTGTGCTATTAAACTGAAAAATATCTTCCCTTCGACGTTGAGAAGGGAGATTGGTCGGAATTGACTGATGTCTGTCGCATCCTTCTCTTTCGGGATTAGCACACCACCAGCCCTTCGCCATGCCTTTGGTATTATTTCCTTCTGCCACACTATCCTCATGAGCCTCCAGAGAAAGTGTAGAACATCCGGGGCGTTCTTGTAGAGCTTGTATGGTACTCCATTATGCCCAGGAGCCGAGGCCGCTCTTGCTCATCGGACAACGTTCTCTACTTCCTTCCATTTTGGAGGGTCAGTGTCCAGATTGAATTCTGGTGGTTGAATAGGTGGGATGTCATGTGGGATGATTATCTGCTCATGCCTTTTCATGTCCTGGTGGACCTTTTCCAGATGTTCTTCCAGTTCTGGCTTTGAAGTTTTTAGGATTCCGCACTTTTCCTTTGCGAAGAGGTCTTTGACAAACTTCAAGTTTTTTTTATAGAACCGTGTTCTTGAGTGTTCCTTCTTCCTACGAAGTTTCCTAAAGTTTTCCGCTCTTCGCAACGTTGCCAGCCGACATTTGATGTCTGCTTGGAGTAGCATGAGACCTTCTCTCTCTGCATCAGAGGCCTTCTTCCACTGCTTCCTCAGCTGCCTTCTCACTCTGACAAGTATCTCGATCTCCTGCTGCCTCCTAGATTTGGCTGGCGCGGGTGGTGTCTTGCCACTTCTCCTTTCGTTTAGTCCAAAGCGCTCTTCTCCGTAGTGGTAGATAATGTCTCCCATCCTTTCAAGCTTTTTCTATGCTGTTCCTACCTGTTGTTCCAAGATTTTTGTCAGGTCGTTGTTGATTGTTTCCCACTCTCTCTTTTCAACAGCTTTGTGCCACTTCACACTCGGTCTGTGCCCTTTGATCTTTTTCTCTTTTAGAGGTCTCTGTGGTTGGCTGAGTTCATCCACCGGCATTTCTGTGCTTGTGTTATCCTCCTCCGTTACAGGGGTGCTGATGCTCTGCGAACTTTGGTCCCGTCGCTGTGCTTCATTCGACTGATTTGACTGGCTGCTTCGTAAGAAGTACTGGTCAATGCGAGGTCCCTGTCTCTGCTCTCCCAAGCACCTTTTCCTCCCTTGATGGATCCTTTAACCCCCTTGCCGATGTTACTCTCTCCCAACCACAGCTGCACACCTGAAGTGTGTCTCCTGCTGCTGTTATGGTTGTCTCGTGTGCTGTGTTCCTACTCGTGGTCGTTTCCGTTCCTGGGTCCGTAGCCGTGTGTTCAGTCGTTGAGACATCTTGCGCCCCAGCTCTCACAGGCTCTAGGGGTATGTTCCTTTGTTGACTTTCAGTAGATCTTAGCGGGAGTCTCCAACATACTGAAGCAGCGTCTGAGACTGCCAACATGGGTAGCTAGCCCATGACAGCCCCAGTGGGGTCTATTCCCTCCGGTCAGCTGTCTCTCCAAGCTGTCACATAGACTTTCCTATGTTGTCAGCTGTCCTTTAACAGCAGTCACTGGACGGGTCCAGACAATCAGAATCATAAAACATGGGACGAGATGTTAAAAACTGTCCATTGTGCCAATAGATGGTATGCACTCACATGAGATTTGCCGTGATGTTGACAGAGTGGCATGGGAGGTTTATTGCTTTGACTGGATTAAGATGTCTATTTTGGGACACAACCTCAGTAGTGTGCCTTCGATTCAGTGGGTGTTTCAGCCTTTAATCACTAAACGCCCTCATCAAAGGTGGCCAGCTAAAGGGTGATCAAGCCTTAGCTTGTGTCCCATGCCCAATTAAGATTTCCCATGGGACTATGCAAGGCAGGGGCATCCTCTTCCCTGAGCCAGCCCTACAGATGACCGCAGACCGCATAATTTAATTGAAAAGGATTAATGAATATAGAGTCAAATAAACATTGTTTCTTCCATTATTGAGAATACTGTCAGGGAACTTCTAAATTATTGTCATGGGCCTTCTGAGTTTGTCTGATCACACCAGCATTGTCCATAAGCATTTATATTATAATCCATATACTCAATAATCAAAATATATATATTATTATCAATATACATCTATATCTATATTCAATATCTAAAATTAAATGTGAGTTGATGTAACCAGTGATTTACTGAATACTTGAGCAAGTATTCATCAAAGTTGTGTTAGGATTTTTTCATGACTTAGCTTTATCGTCTTGGATCATTTGGAACACAAATGTTGTGTTATCTGACAACTTAATCATTTCTCATAAGTCATATGACTTCTCAGAAACTTCCAGAACTATCCATTAAAAATGTACTCAATGAACTGAGATCGATAAATCCTGTTTTACACATGTCCATGTCATCACTTTTCACTTTGATCGTATGCATCTTTCCTTAAAGTGATTTGCACATCAATTTTGTATTTATATATATCGTATCAGAGTATTATATATTTTATAGTCATCGAGTTCTGATGAATATAACTTATAAATGCCTCATGAGCGCACTTCAACTGTTTTACCTCAACAAAGCCCAAATAGGCTTGTTTTAGTTTGAAAACAAACACTGTATAGCTTTCTAGCATAATTCTGATCTCATGGATGGTCGGTTCTTGTCTTCATAGTTCTGTCTATGAATTAGACAGTGATTTCATGTCTTTATCCCCATCGCTCAGCTGTTAACCAAAAAGTTGTGGGGATTCCGTTTTTATGTTGTTTGAATTACAGATTGTAGCTTTTAAATTACAATATTATATGAATAGATACTGTACATGATAGTATTGTCATGGCGTTGGCCTGGGGGTAGGTTTACCTCTTCCCCCCGTTTTCCTCTCTCACCCTACTGATGTTACATTTGCAAACACCTTGGTTAACATAGAGATTCTGGGAACATCAGAAGGTGGAGGGAAATGAACTATATTCTGGTCACCCGACCAATTGAACATATACGGTGGTACTTAATGAATATGATGTCAGTTCGGTTGTCATCTGAGACATTCTCATCAATAATAAGATTACATAAACTCTACAGTGGAAGGTCTACACATCAGAGTTATCGGATTCACATGGAATTGATGTTCAATTTAAATGTTTGAATATGAAATTATTTGTGATGGGATGAAATGTGATTTTATCTTCTAAAATGTGAGATTTGGGTTCTTATAAGGTTAGGGCCCTGCTCAATCAGTGGCCTGCCCCGGTGAAGGGACATGGGCTATAAAACTTTTCAAACACGCCCTCCTCTCCCTTCCTCTATAAAGCCTTGACGACAATATAACCTACTGTTCCAAGGATGTGAGGACAACGGTCCGATGTCAGAATGGTTCAGATAACAACTACAGAACGAAGCCAACATCAGTGTGAGCTTTGGTTGCGAATGGTATGAACTTTGAACTCTTAATCACTACAGAAGTGATACCTCCTAGCCGTTGAGTTAGCAACAGCAGCTGCAAACGCAGGTTAGGAAGGAACAGACAGAGTATCCCGTCTACCACACAACGACATTACTACAATGTATCTAATTGACCACTCGAGACATTCTTCAAAGGACAAAGGACTCAGTTTGGTAACACGGCCTTCCATCTACCATCAACCTACTGAAGCGCAGCTCAGAGTAAATATTTATTGCATTTTCCTTTTCCAAATGGGCGGTAATTTAGAATGCATAATGTACTGTATTTACGATAGCACAGCTTCTTTCTTTGTTACTCAGTCTCCCGCTCTTTCACTCAAACCCAGCCCTATTCTTTTGTGTAACAAGCTGTCATATCTGTTCTGCCTGCTAGGGACGTTTCCCTTTATGACGTAATTTGTAATCAAGTTATGATTTAATTATGTGTATGTGTAATTCTGTGTGATCAGTTAGGTATTTAGTAAATAAATAATTAAACCCAATTTTGTATTGCTGACTCAACTTGTTAGCCAGGGTTCGTGAAGATAACCAAGAATTTAACATTTTCAGATGAGACTGATTTTTAAGGTGACGATTAATATTGACTGCTATTGATGTAAAATATTACCAGGTCTTTAAGAGTTTATTCGGAAGATAACAGCTCTATAAATATTATTTTGTGGTGCCCCGACTCTAGTTAATTACATTTACATGATTAGCTCAATCAGGTAATATTAATTACGGAGAAATTGTTTTATAGAATAGCATGTCATATCACTTAATCCGGCATAGCCAAAGACTTGACATTATTGGTGACCCCTGATAGGAATCTAAAATAGAATGACGCTTTCATTTTGATTCAGCCTGTATAAAATTGAAAAGCAGATTACATAATATACCAAGTTTATTGTACACATTTTTGGAGTGATAGAGACAAGCATTATTGGGTGTGTGTGTGCTGAGGATTCCCCGCCTCCAATGTTGTTCTCTGACGTGGTCAGTGGGTAACGTAAGCGAATACATTTCTGTATGAGGGCTGATAAACGAATTATAGAAATCTGAGAAATAGAGCGTTTGGCTAAACGCACTGCTATTTCTGCCTTGCGCGTTTCAGACGAGGGTAGGCTCGGTCATTACCAATTTCTCGAGCGAGGACAAAGAGCCAGCCGATTGAAATTCAGGAGATATAAGCTTGACCAGCGATATATATATCTCTGTTTCTCTCGCGAGTAGACCAAGGCGCATTTCGTTGTTGCCGCGTATTCCGGTTAAAACATCGTCAAAAAACGGCGAAAAGGGTTTGAACATAATACGTTATAAGTAAAACCCTTCCCATGCCAAGGGAACCGTATGTGCTACGTTGAAATTCCTCCCCCTTCTGGAACAGAAGTCCCGCCCGGGTAGTTACGTTTGATTTCAGCGTGTGAAATTATTGACTGCTGTAGTGTGCCCAGTATATTCGTTCATGAAAAATTATTCAGGTCACACTCAAGTCATTACTTATGATATCCAGAAGGATATCAATGTCTTATCCAATTGAACTAATAAGTGTAATCTGGCCATTTACATTCTGAAATAGATATTTTAAATAATATCCAAATTGATGAGTTTTCTAAATAGGACATTGTAAACTTTTTCCAAACTAACCTAGATGAATCAACGTCTCAGGTTAATTAAAGTTTAATTCCCAAATAGCCTATACAGGTCTGAAAAACCATTCAGTAATCCAGTACTGACAGAAGCCCCGCACCAGTGGGAATCCCATGTGGCTTCAGCCTTAGGGAGAAGTGTACCATAGTGGTGGTGAATGTTCCCAACATTTGATCTACTGTTTACACTTATGATATCCAATAATCAATGGAGATTGTATGGATTATGGTCTCATTCAATTTAATAAATTAAATTGTTGAATATAACTTAATGTTCTTCCAATCAAATGCCCTCTTCACATAAATGCCCTCTTCACATAACTTAATGTTCTTCCAATCTCATGCCCTCTTCACAACTGTGTTGATGAGTTTGGACCATGAAAGGTCCCTAGTGATTGGACTTTGAGGAACTTGAAGCTATCGACCCGCTCCACTACAGGATGCCACAATTGCCTAGTTAGAAGTTGAACACATGGGCCTGATGCTCCTAACTGTCCATATACTTCTCTTGGCTGGGAGGAGGAGGCAAGGATCAAGGGGTTTACTGATGGTGAGAATTGGTGGTTTCATCATTGAACGTTAATTTGCCCAACAGTTTTGATATATGCTCATCATAATCCATTACACCCCATATTATGCTACTTAGTAATAATATATAAATATACTTTTCATGCTACAAAACAAGCATACAACGTTGTAGGAGATTTCTGAACTAAACTGTATTTTCAATTGAAGAAACTTATTTTGTAGAGTGATTGATATTACCAAAGGACAGAATGAAACTTAAAAAGAGACAATTTCATGGCATTAATTAAGGAGCTTGATGGAGGTTTGCAAAATATATATATATATATATATATATATATATATATATATATATATATATATATTGCGTTTTTGGTTTTGAATAAGAGAGATCTATATCTTTAGTGTTCAGAAGCTATATAGTGCTCATGCAGTGTGTGAGCGGTGTATGATGCTATGTGCTTCTCATTTCTTCTTTTGCATTTTCCCATCTTGGATATATGGATCTATCTACACACTTTCCCCTGCTGTCGTTGATATCCCCATAGAGTTTTGTACTCCATATGTTGCATTAGGTATTGTATAATTTGAATGACCATATTGCAAAAACACCTCACACATTTTTTAAATTAACTTGAGGTATTATTCGTATTGATGGTATCGCTCAGAATATGAACTGGTATTTTTCAATGTTGAGTGCAAGTCACCATTTTCTACTGCGTTTATAAATTGGAACACTACTTTCTCAAAGAAAAAAAAATGATTTAATGTTTCATTCAAAACGTTTATTTAATGACAGATAAATAGATAGATTTACAGGAATACTGAACAAACGTATAAATGCAACATGTGAAGTGTTCATATGCCAAAACTGTTATGGGGGGTGGATTATCTTGGCAAAGGATAAATTCTCACTAACAGAGATGAAAGCAAATTTGTGCACAACATTTTAGAAAAATAAACTTTTTTCAACCCAATTACATGACCCAAAATATAATTATCATAAAGGTATTTGGTATTTGGTCTTGGTGAATTTAAAAAACAGATAGTAGTTACAATAAGTTAATAATTTAAAATGCAACTATAGGATTTGGATGTCACATGTTGTAGGAAAGGTTTTCTAATCTTTCAGTTATTTTCCGTATTAATCTAACAGATAAAACATGTGCAAGCTGCTGTGTGCAAGATGCAAATAAATAAGTAATGTCTTTGGAGCCTATATGGTTAAGTATAAATACAGTCACTTGTAAGTAAAGGTATATGCATTTAAAATTTATTAGCAGAAAAAAAACTATATGATTTCTTAAGGAATGTCACAAATATCATACTTGACATCAAAATGTACAATTAGGTGTGTTTTGTTTGTGTATGTACTTGGGGGAATGTACATGAAATACATATACATTTTGCCAATTAACACAGGCACAATCCATTGTGCATTCTTCTGCCAAAGCAGGTCCTTAATCATAAGGCTGTCTCTATGAGAGCTGGAAAACAATTCATTGGTGAAAAAAATGCCATAGGAGCTATGACACAGGCTATTAGTTAGCCAGCAACTGTACCATTAGCAGTGCCAAAGTGAGAGGCAAGAAAGCCAGACAGAAGGCAGTGGGTCGGGGAGCACTTCCTGAATTGACTGATGACTCTGAAAAAGTAGGAAAAATAAAGATATGGTTCAGTGAATGATGAAAGTAGATTGTCTTTTCATGTTTCTGTTCAAATGTTGACTTTGCTCTTACATATGTGTAGTTGTATTGTGACAATTAATACATACCAACATTGACACTGCCCTGTAGGATGTTCAGGGAGGTGGAACTGATGGTGAAAGTTGCCTGTGCGCTGCATGCGCTGGGAACCGAAGATTTGTTACTGAACACGAGAGTCATGTTGGTAACTACAGATCCACTCCTAGGAAAGAAAATGGACAACCCACAGAAATCATTATCATCACTGTCATAATCAAAGTATTCAAGTCGGTAATGAGAATTCATACTTACTTGAATGAGTTGACAATGGAACGAAGGAAGCTTGGGGTTCTAGCAAAAATCTTGTTCACCTGCATTGAAATATAAAAATATGATTACCAAAACATCATTTGCGTAAAAATTAAAACAGGGCCAGAACTCAAAGAGTCAAAACACCAAGCGCTACAAGAAGGGGCCACAGACTCTTCTGCTAATTGGGATACTTTAGCTGTTTTTTTCTGAGAGAGGGAAATGGTGTAAATCAAGATGACTTAATGTGTTCTGAAAAATGAGATGTTGAGGATTATAATAAATAATGCTTTGATGTCATAGAACAAAGCCCAGACTGCTCAAGATTGACCTTGAAATTGGATGCCTGTCCATGTCGAAAAGACATCGGGAAATCCCATAATCCCATAACAACGGATACAAAGGTTGCATGTTCAATACCAGTTGTAGACACTAGTTTATTATGTTTTTGCTTCAACTCTATCCCAAACATTAACTGTTAATTTAACCTTTCGGAATGAATGCCTAAACATACTGTTTTAACCCTATACAAAACCTTAACCATTAACGGAAAATGTGTCATGCTATACATGAATGCTGACATGCTATACAACGTCAACGTTGCTCCAATCTTCAAATTTCAAAGTTAGGAATACGCCACTCAAAAACTGTCTTTTAGTGTTTGTTTCATTAGTCCATTGTTGAAATAATCCCCAAAATGTTTTGAAGATATTTAACATTCAAATACAGAAACACAGCAGGTATGATCCATTTTGCATCATAAGATGCTGTGTTTGCTTCATATGATGCAAAATGCATCACACTGGCTGTATTTCTGCATTTAAAAGTTGTTTAATATCTTAATGACTTGACTACTGACATGCAAAACTGTAAATATGTCCCATGCTGTGCACATTGTACTCTCTGTTGCCCATAACAGCTGTTAGGCAGGCACAAGGGTTCATAGGCAGGCACAAGTGTTCATGTCCACTAAGAAGACCGTAAAAAAAGTCTGGACATTGTTCTCAACGGGGAGGTCCCAGAGTACGATAACTTTGTACTGAATAGTCTTTGGTTCTATCTAACAATAGGATGCCAACTCATATCCAGTCTCTTTGGTGTGGTGTGTATTGATGAAAAGGCTTCTGGATACTTACCTCTGAGACCACTTTGCCAGCCAGAGCCTTGAATGCTGAAGAGGACGGGTTGGCAAGATCCGAGGTGAATTTCTCATCGAGACTGAACCGAAGAATCAGGGTTCCTTCACTAGAAGAAGGAGGGTCAGTTGGTGCGAAAGCAGTGGTGGTTGCTGCCGGAACAGCGGTGGTGGTGGTTGCTGCCGGAACAGCGGTGGTGGTGGTTGCTGCCGGAACAGCGATGGTGGTGGTTAATGCCGGAACAGCGGAGGTGGTGGTTGCTGACGGAACAGCGGTGGTGGTGGTTGCTGACGGAACAGCGGTGGTGGTGGTTGCTGACGGAACAGCGGTGGTGGTGGTTGCTACCGGAACAGCGGTGGTTGTGGTTGCTACAGGAACAGCGGTGGTGGTGGTTGCTACCGGAACAGCGGTGGTGGTGGTTGCTGCGGAACAGCGGTGGTGGTGGTTGCTACCGGAACAGCGGTGGTGGTGGTTGCTGACGGAACAGCGGTGGTGGTGGTTGCTGCCGGAACAGCCTGCAGGAACAGCGGTGGTGGTGGTTGCTGCCGGAACAGCGGTGGTGGTGGTTTTGGCCACTGCCGGAGGGGTCGTGGTGACATTTGCTAGTGTGGTGGTGGTCACAGCTGCAGTTAGAGCAGCAGTTGTTGCAGCGGAGGTGGTTGCATTAGTCATTGTAGTAGAGCCTGAAAAATGCAACATTCAATGCAATGTTTACATTTTGCAATTATTAAAATAAAATACAAATTTTATTGGTCACATACACTTGTTTAGCAGATGTTACTGCGTGTGTAGTGAAATGCTTGTGCTTCTGGTTCCGACAGTGCAGCAATATCTAACAAGTAATATCTAACAATTTCACAACATATGCCGCAAACACACAAATTTAAGTAACAAATGGATTTAAGAATATATAAATATATGGGAGAGCAAAATCAGATTGGCATAGACTAAAATACAGTAGAATATTGTAGAATACTTTTATAAACATATGAGATGAAATGCCTGATCAGTTGTGTTTTGGGATCTCATGAGGACAGAATAACAACATAACTGTATCTTTGAATGTATATACAGTATTTCCCAGTTGTCAGGGTTATACCCACATTTTGGGGAACTGACATGATTAAATTTGAAACCATTTGTGAGAAGATGTAATGTGATGTTAGACTTCTAAATTAAGAGAATTGTTTTTCATATGAAGTCTTAACCAAGCCAGTGGCCACGCCCACGTAAGCACAGACAAAAGGAGGGAACACCCCTTTTCCCCCGAGTGCATAAAACCCACTTGTGACAAAATGTACAATTAGTCAAGAAAACGCAGGGACGGCAGTCCCCACGTTGAAATGGAAACTACTCTACAGAACAAGCAGACGGACAGTGTTGAACCGGACGTTGCGAATTGTGAGGAAATCTACAAAACTAAAGATGCACACATTCACAGTCTGCAGCTCTATATGTGGAATAGTCTACGAAACTCGACCGAAGACGAAAGGAGAACATTTCACGATCAAACGACCGAATTGTACTCTGAAAGATCCATTCTGGAGAACATTTCCCTATAGAACGACCATTGGTACATCTGACGTATCCATTGTAACAGAGCTACAACTATGAAAGACTTTGATCTCTGGTGGACACAGCCAGAGAATTTCTGTCGACCAACTGTCCAGCAGACAGACCGAAGATTTAGTCAAAGAGACAACAAGACATACAGCGTGAATATATATATTGCAATTCTTTTCAAATGAGCGGATGTTCATGTGAAAAGTATAATCATGTCAATGAGCCTAGTCATCAACTGTGTGTAGTGGGTCCCATTATGTCTTTCCCACTCTTTATCTGTCCCCACCCCTGTCCATGGTCTACCAAGCCGTCATATCGGTTTAGTCCACTAGGGACCCTTTATTGCATTGTGTTAGTAACCAATAAGCAATATGTCGGTGTCCGCAACATGGCTGGTTTTCCTTTTGTTTCCTCTGGTTTTCCTTTTGTAGTCCATGATTGTCTGTAGACCCTGCCACATACGTATTGAGCCGTTGAATTGTGAATCCACTTTGTCTCTATACTGACGTTTTGCCTGTTTGATTGCCTTGTCGAAGGGAATGACTACTCTGTTTGTATTCTTCCATATTCCCAGTCACCTTCCATGTTTAAATGCGGTGGTTCGTATTTTCTGTTTTGCACGAATGCTGCCATCTATCCACGGTCTCTGGTTAGGGTAGGTTTTAATAGTCACAGTGGGTACAAAATTCCTATACACTTCCTGATAAACTCAGTTATTGTTTCAGTGAATTCGTCCATATTATTCTCGGAAGCTACCCGGAACATATCCCAGTCCAGGTGATCAAAACAGTCTTGAAGCATGGATTCCAATTGGTCAGACCAGCGTTGAATAGTCCTCAGCACGGGTACTAACAGTTTGAGTTTCTGCCAATAGGAAGGGAGCAGAAAAATGGAGTTGTGGTCAGATTTGCCGAAAGGAGGGCGGGGGAGGGACTGGTATGCATCCCGGAAGTTTGTAGTAACAGTGGTCTAGTGTTTTAGCAGCATGAGTACAACACTCAAATTGCTGATAGAATTTAGGCAGCCTTTTTCTCAAATTTTCTTCGTTCAAATCTCCAGCTAAAATAAATGCAGCTTCAGGATATATGGTTTCCAGTTTGCATAAAGTCCAGTGAAGTTCCTTGAGGGCCATCATGGTATCAGCTTGAGGGGGGATATTCATTTGATTGTTAGCTATTCTAGGTTAGGTTGAGTGAACAAAAGGAGTTGAGTTCCTGTGTGTTATCACAATTACATCATTTGTTATTAATCATCAAACATACATCCCCGTCCTTCTTCTTCCCGGCGAGATGTTTATTACTGTCGGTGCGATGAACTGATAATGCAGATTGCTGGACCAACTCCGACAGTATATCCCGAGAGAGCCATGTTTCCGTGAAACAGAGTATGTTGCAATCCGTGATGTCTCTCTGGAAAGAAACCCTTGCCCTAATCTCATCAACGTTGTTAATCAGGGACTGAACATTAGCAAATAATATACTCTGGAGAGGTGTGTCATGTGCGTGCCTTCTAAGTTGGACTAGAAGAACTCTCCAAGTACCCCTTTTTCGCCAGCGTTGTTTTGGGTCAGCCTCTGGAATCAGTTCAATTGCCCTCAGTGGTGCAAACAAAGGATCTGCTTGGGGAAAGTCGTATTGCTGGTCATAATGCTGGTAGTGCTGGTGAGTTACCGTCGCTCTGATATCTAATAGTGCTTCCCAGCTGTAATAAATAACACGTACGTTTTCTGGGCTAACAATGTGAGAAAAAATACAGAAAAAAACTAAACACTGCAAAGTTTCCTAAGAACGAGAAGCGAGGCAGCCCTATCTTTCGGCGTCATCTAGTGTTTTGAGTGTGTGAGAATAGGTAAAGCGATGTGTTGTTGAATTGTCTTACTTGTGACCACAATGGAGGATGAATTGATAGGCAAGGTCAGGCCAGACGTGTTGGAAGTAATGGCAGTTTGTAAGGTTTGTGCTACCAGGCTATTGTTGGGCACTGAGCTGATGTTGTTGAATATCAATGTAGACTCCACCACAATTGACCCTGACCTGAAAATTATATGAGAAAAATGTCAAGAACTTTTACAAGCGTTACTTCAGTAACAACCCACTCCCAAGACATACTAAATAACAATACTCATTGAAATGTTATTTTTCTCCATCATCCACACTGTTTCAAAGTATTTCAGATGATAATCATGTACCCACCTGAAACTATTGACAATAGTTCGAAAGAATCTGGCTCCAAATTGAGCCTTGAACAAATTATCCAGCTGAAAAAAAGTGTATACAGAATTTTAAGTTATATTATAATAACAATTCAACAATGTAGGGCTGGTAATCAAGATGCCATATGATGAATTATGATGAAGATGATCATGATTACCTGTGTAGTCACATGATTTGCCAAAGCCAGGAACTCTGGTGACCTGCTGTTGCTCAGAGAGATAGTGAAGATAGATATCAGGCTGAACTGCAGTGACAGTTGTGGGCTGGTCAGTGGCGCCTCTGTTGCACGGGATGCCGTTGTAGTTGGCACTTGGATAGTTGGTACTGGGTTAGTTGCTACCGGTGTAGTTGGTAATGGGGTAGTTAGTTCGGTCAAATTGGTAGTTGGAGAGGTTGTTGCACTGACTACTGAGGTAGTTGGAGGAACTGTTGTGCTGACTACTGGGGTATTTGGAGTTGCTGTTGTGTTGACTATGGGTGTAGTTGAAGGAGCTGTTGTGTTGACTATTGGGGTAGTTGACAAAGATGGGGTTGTAGTTGATAGTGTTGAAGTTGTATTGCTTTGTGTTACAGGTCCTGATGTGACATTGACAGCACTTTGGGCTGATGTTAACACATTTATGGGCGCTGATGTTCCATTGGGCACTATGTGTATTGTTGACATGTTCACAGGATCCGATGTTGCATTGACAACCATATTTGTAGTTGACCTGTTTGAGGGGGCTGAAGTTGCGTTCATGACCGTATATGGTGTTGATATTGGAGGATCTGGAGTAGAAGTAGTAGTTGTAGCTGAGGTTGAAATGACTCCTGGAAGACAGCAAATCATCAGATATCATTATGTGTGTATAACAGAAGATGTATTGATGAACATTAAGCATCGTACACAGCTTTGACAACATCTGATCACTGTTAACGATCAGAATTTTATTGTGACATGACAAGATAGAATAGATTACTTGATGTCCAATCAATAATCATTTATAGGAATTTGTTTCAGTTGTTATAATATTCTTAGAATGTTAAACAGTTAAGTAATATAGAGACCAGATAACTGTAATTAATTTAATATACTCAAACTTAGGACAGTAAAATGCAGACATATAAAGAATTGCAGCTGTATTGTAACTTGGTCTTTAAAACACTTGAGGTAGAGAGAGTGCAGGGAAATACTAAGTAACTTAGAGTTCAGAATATTAAGGTTTCGTACTTGTTGCCACGATAGAAGTTGTGTTCAGTGGGAGAGAGATATAAGAGCTGTTGCTTGAGACGTTCTCTATCAAGGTTGCAACCACTGCACTGGACTCAGGGACTGAGCTGGCATTGTTAAATATCAGCTTAGCATCTACCACAACCGAACCTTGACTGGAAAACGAAAAAATGAAAAACAATTAATATGATACCATCAGTAAAGCAAATTCATATTTAAATGCTATGACAAATATGAACACTACCACAATTGAATGATTTCCCTTTAAATTAATTGATGAATACAATGTCTATCTTAAAATGTATTCTAATAATGGCCCAAAATCTAAATAAAAACGAAAGAATAACTAAGTACCTGAAACCTAGAACCTCTGTGCGATTAAAACTGGATCCATATTTGTTTCGATAAACTGTGTCCAGCTGTAAGCGTAATATAAGCAAATTTAGAAATTTGTCTTGGGAACTGAAACATTGACAAGAACAATTAGAGGGAATGTACTTGACATAATGACAAATATGAAAACTTATTTTGGGGATGAAATGCTCCTTCAAGAAACTGTACAAATGAAGATGAACACAATTAAAAGAGTGGAAAGTAAAACAGAATTTACCTCTGTAGCCACACTGGTTACTAATGCTTGGAACTCTGGTGAAGATGCATTATTCAACTCTGCTGTGAAGATTTGCTCTAATTTGAACTCCAACTTAACCTCTGGTGGTGGAGGGGCAGGTGTTGTGGTAGTGGTTGAAGAACCAGTTGTGACTGTGGTCAGAAAAGCTGTGGTTGTTGTTAGAGTAGCTGTGGTTGTTGTGGGAGCAGCTGTGGTTGTTGGTGGCGCAGCAGTGGTTGTTGTGGGAGCATCTGTGGTTGTTGTGGGAGATTCTGTGGTTGCTGTGGGAAGAGTTGTGGTTGTAAGAACAGCTGTGGTTGTTGTTGGAGCAGTTGTGGTTGTTGTTGGAACAGCTGTGGTTGTGGTGAGAGAAGCTGTGGTTGTTGTGAGAGCAGCTATGGTTGCTGTGGGAGCAGCTGTGGTTTTTGAAGTAGCAACTGTGGTTGTTGTGGGGGATTCTGTGGTTGTTGTTGGAGCAGCTGGGGTTGTTGTGAGAGCAACTTTAGTAGTTATGGGAGCAGCTGTGGTTGTTGTTGGAGAAGCTGTGGTTGTTGTGGGAGCAGCTGTGGTTTTAGAAGTAGCGACTGCGGTTGTTGTGGGAGCAACTGTGGTTGTTGTGGAAACAGCTGTGGTTGTTGTGGGAACAGCTGTGGTTGTTGTGGGAGCAGCAGTGGTTGTCGTTGGAGTATCTATAGTTGCTGTATCCCCAATTGTAGTTGTCGTTGAAGCTGCTGTGGTTGTGGTGGGAGCAGATGTGGGTGTTGTGGGGAAGGATGTGGTTGTTGTGCGAGCAGCTGTGGTTGTTGTTGGAGAAGATGTGGTTGATGTGGGAGCAGTAGTGGTTGTTGTTGGAGTATCTGTGGTTGTTGTAACTGTGGTTGTTGGTTGTTGTTTGGGACAGCTGTGGTTGTTGTGGAGCAGTTGGTTGTTGTTGGAACAGCTGTGGTTGTTGTGGGAACAACTGTAGCAACTGTGGTTGTTGTGGGAAAAACTGTGGTTGTTGATGGAGCAGATGTGGTTGTTGTTGGAACATCTGGGGTTGTTGTTGGAGTAGCAACTGTGGTTGTTGTGGGAACCGCTGTGGTTGTTGTGGGAGCAGCTGTGGTTGTTGTGGGAGCAGCTGTGGTTGTTGTGGGAACAGCTGTGGTTGTTGTTGGAGAAGCTGTGGTTGATGTGGGAGCAGTTGTGGTTGTTGTTGGAACAGCTGTGGTTGTTGTGGGAGCAGCTGTGGTTTTTGTAGGAACAGCTGTGGTTGTTGTGGGAGCAACTGTGGTTGTTGTGGGAACACCTGAGGTTGTTGTCTATAGTGCTGTTGTGTGGAACAGCTGTGGTTGTTGTTGGAGAAGCTGTGGTTGTTTGTGGGAGCAGCTGTGGTTGTTGTGGGAGAAGGCTGTGGTTGTTGTGGGAGCAGCTGTGGTTGTTGTTGGAGCAGCTGTGGTTGTGTGGGAGCAGTGTGGTTGTTGTTGGGGAAGCTGTGGTTGTTGTGGAGCAGCTGTGGTTGTTGTTGGAGCAGCTGTGGTTGTTGTGGGAGCAGTGTGGTTGTTGTTGAAGTATCTGTGGTTGTTGTGGGACCCCAACTGTGGTTGTTGTTGGAGCAGATGTATGGTTGTTGTTGTTGTTGGAGCAGCTGTGGTTGTTGTTGGAGCAGCTGTGGTTGTTGTTGGAACAGCTGTGGTTGTTGTGGGAGCCGCTTTGGTTGTTGTGGGAGCAGCTGTGGTTGTTGTGGGAGCAGCTGTGGTTGTTGTGGGAGCAGCTGTGGTTGTTGTGGGAACAGCTGTGGTTGTTGTGGGAGAGCTGTGGTTGTTGTGGGAGCAGCTGTGGTTGTTGTGGGAGCAGCTGTGGTTGTTGTGGGAGCAGCTGTGGTTGTTGTGGGAGCAGCTGTGGTTGTTGTGGGAGCAGCTGTGGTTGTTGTGGGAGCAGCTGTGGTTGTTGTTGGAGCATCTGTGGTTGTTGTTGCCCCATCTGTGGGTTGTTGTGGAGCAGCTGTGGTTGTTGTTGTGGGAGCAGCTGTGGTTGTTGTGGGAACAGCTGTGGTTGTTGTGGGAACAGCTGTGGTTGTTGTGGGAACAGCTGTGGTTGTTGTTGGAGCTGCTGTGGTTGTTGTGGGAGCAGCTGTGGTTGTTGTGGGAGCAGCTGTGGTTGTTGTGGGAACAGCTGTGGTTGTTGTGGGAACAGCTCTGGTTGTTGTTGGAGCAGCTGTGGTTTTTGAAGTAGCGACTGTGGTTGTTGTGGGAGATTCTGTGGTTGTTGTGGGAACAGCTGTGGTTGTTGTGGGATCAACTGTGGTTGTTGTGGGAGCAGCTGTGGTTGTTGTGGGAGCAGCTGTGGTTGTTGTGGGAGATTCTGTGGTTGTTGTGGGAGCAGCTGTGGTTGATGTGGGAGCAGTAGTGGTTGTTGTTGGAGTATCTGTGGTTGTTGTAGCAGCTATGGTTGTTGTGGGAACAGCTGTGGTTGTTGTTGGAGCAGCTGTGGTTGTTGTGGGAGCAGCTGAGGTTGTTGTTGGAGCAGCTGGTGTTGTTGTGGAAGCAGCTGTGGTTGTTGTGGGAGCAGCTGTGGTTGTTGTGGGAAAATCTCTGGTTGTTGTTGGAGCAGCTGTGGTTGTTGTGGGAATAGCTGCGGTTGTAGTGAGAGCAGCTGTGGTTGTTGTGGGAGCAGCTGTGGTTGTTTTGAATGTATCTGTGTTTGTTGTTGGAGCAGTTGTGGTTGTTGTTGGAAGAGTTGTGGTTGTGGTTGGTACATCTGGGGTTGTTGTCGGAGTAGCCGTGGTTGTTGTGGGAACAGCTGTGGTTGTTTTTGAAGTATCTGTGGTTGTTGTTGCCCCAATTGTAGTTGTCGTTGGAGCTTCTATGGTTGCTGTGGGAGAAGCTATGGGGTTGTGGGGATGGCTGTGGTTGTTGTGGGTGCACCTTTGGTTGTTGTGGGTGCACCTGTGGTTGTTGTGGGTGCAGCTGTGGTTGTTGTGGGAATAGTTGTGGTTGTTGTTGGATATGCTGTTGTTGTTGTGGGTGCATCTGTGGTTTTTGTGGTAGATGATGTGGTTTTTGTTGGAGCAGCTGTGGTTGCTGTAGGAGCAGCTGTGGTTGTTGTGGGAGCAGCTGTGGTTGTTGTGGGATAGGCTGTGGTTGTTGTTGGAGTAGCTGTGGTTGTTGTGGGAGCAGCTGTGGTTGTTGTGAGAGCAGCTGTGGTTGTTGTGGGAGCAGCTGTGGTTGTTGTGGGAGATTCTGTGATTGTTGTGGGAGCAGCTGAGGTTGTTGTTGGAGCAGCTGGGGTTTTTGAAGTAGCGACTGTGGTTGTTGTGGGAGATTCTGTGGTTGTTGTTGGAGCAGCTATGGTTGTTGTGGGAGCAGCTGGGGATTTTGTTGGAGCCGCTGTGTTTGTTGTGGGTGAGGCTGCGGTTGTTGGGAGAGCAGCTGTCGTTGATATGGGAGCAGCTGTGATTGTCGTTTGAGCAGCTGTGGTTGTTGTTGGAACATCTGGAGTTTTTGTCAGAGCAGGTGGCGTTGTTGTGGGAACAGCTGTGGTTGTTGTGGCAGCAACTGTGGATGTTGTGGGAGATTCTGTGGTTGTTGTGGGAGCAGCAGGGGTGGTTGTGGGAGCAGCTGTAGTTGTTGTTGGAACATCTGGGGTTTTTGTCTGAGCAGGTGGCGATGTTGTTGGAACAGCTGTGGTTGTTGTGGGAGCAGCTGTGGTTGTTGTGAGAGTAGCTGTTGTTGTTTGTGGAACTGCTGTGGTTGATGTAGGAGCAGCTGTGGTTGTTGTATCCACAGCTGAAGTTGGAGTTGTGGCTGCTGGGGGTGGTGTTGGTACAATCACCTCTGTAATTATAAAATGGATTGTTAGGTTTTCTATTCTGATTGATCCAATGGTGTTCTATAGGATTCCATTATAACTAAATCGTATTAACTGTACAGTGGCTAAAAATTGTGTACAACTCTAAACAAAGTCTGACATAAAACCCAGTCAACAAAGTTACAGACGTTTCATCAACAGTGCTGAGGACGTAGGGTTACTCAGTTTTGCTTCTTGTTGTTGAGCATAAGATAAGAAGGTACTGTGTTTTCTCTTCAGAATTCAGAACTTTTACAACCACATTTGTTAGTTAGTTTTCTATGTCAAGTAGCAATAATAAAAGACAGATAATCATCTCCAGGCTGCGTAGTTAAATGGAAATGACCTTCGTCACCTGTTTGGGACCGGATCACACCACCTACGTTGTAATTTATTTTAATAGAATTGCACAGTCTTGAATGAACCATTCCTTGCATGTGCAAGTTATAATTAACTGATATGTTATAACAAATTAGTAACAGGAAATCTGTGATGAACAACTAGTGCAAATAATATGTGTGTCTTACTTGTTGCCACAATGGAGGCTGTGTTCACTGGGAGAGAGAAATTAGAGCTGTTGCTTGAAACTGCCTCTGTCATCGTGGCAGCCACATCACTGTTCGCAGGGACTACGCTGGTATCGTTAAATACCAGCTTAGTGATTACCACAATTGAACCTTGACTGGAAAACAACCACAATTATTACTTTAAATTATGATTTCATCAACAGATCAGATTCATGTTAAAATGCTATGATAAATATGAACAATTAAACAAATGACTTCTACCTTAAATAGAACCCCAAACATGATGTCAGAAAAAAATGTTTAGAATTACTTCTTACCTGAAACCTATAACTTCTATGCGAATGAAACTGGATCCATATTTACTTTTGTACACATTTTCCAGCTGTAAAAAAATAAGATGAATATATCATATTTTATACATGAATATGTCCTGAGACATTGCGAAGGTTTTACATTGAAATATACTTTCCAACTCACCCTAACCCGAATGTAAAGGTTTGCTTATCATTTTGAAATATTTTCTTCATTACTTGTAAACTACTTCTAAATCAATATATCAATCAATCATTTAAATTCAGTCGAAGCAATCATTGAGCAGAATAGTTTTAGATTTTATTCCCTGATTTAATAACATGATATTTTGTTTACTGAATTGACTAGACTAAACCTTTTTTTTGTTAAGGAATCTAAAAGTATGATATTAAAAGTGTTGAAAAATAAAGTAAAACAGTATTTACCGCTGTAGACACAGTATTTGCTAATTCTTTGAACTCTGGTGAAGAAACATTATTCAAATCTGCTGTGAAGTTTTGCTCCAATTTGAACTCCAACTTCACCTCTGGTGGTGGAGGGGCCGGTGTTGTGGTAGTGGTTGAATAACCTGTTGTAACTGTGGTCAGAGCAGATGTTGTTGTTCTTGGAGCAGCTGTGGTTGTTGTGGCAGCAGCTGTGGTGGTTTTGGGAGCAGCTGTGGTTGTTGCTGGAGCAGAAGTGCTTGTTGTGGCAGCATATGTTGTTGTTGCTTGAGAGGCTGTGGTTGTTGCTGGAGCAGCTGTGCTTGTTGTGGGAGCATAAGTGGTTGTTGTGGGAGCATATGTTGTTGTTGCTGGAGCAGCTGTGGTTGTTGTGGGAGCAGAAGTGGTTGATGTGGGAGCATATGTTGTTGTTGCTGGAGCAGCTGTGTTTGTTTGTGTGTTTGCTGTTGAAGCAGGTGTGGTTAATGTGGGAACACCTGAGGATGTTGTGTAAATAGCTGTTGTTGTTGTGGGATTAGCTGTGGTTGTTGATGGAGCAGCTGTGGTTGTTGTGGGAGTAGCTGTGGTTGTCATTGGAGTATCTGTGGTTGTTGTAGCCTCAGTTGTAGTTGTCTTTGGAGCTGCTGTGGTTGTTGTGCGAGCAGTTGTGGTTGTTGTTGTAGATGGTGTCGTTGATGTGGGAGCATCTGTGGTTGTTGTAGCCCCAATTGTAGTTGTCGTTGGAGCTTGTATGGTGGTTGTGGGAGAAGCTGTGGTTGTTGTTGGAGCAGATGTGGTTGTTTTTGGAACATCTGGAGTTGTTGTCGTAGCAGCTGTGGTTTGTGTGGGAACAGCTGTGGTTGTTGTGGGAGCAGCGGTGGTTGTTGTGGGAGCAGCTGTGGTTGTTGTGGGAGCAACTGTGGTTGTTGTGGGAACACCTGAGAATGTTGTGTAAGTAGCTGTCGTTGTTGTAGGAATAGCTGTGGTTGTTATGGGAGCAGGTGGGGTTGTTGTTGGATATGCTATGGTTGTTGTGGGTGCATCTGTGGTTGTTGTGGGAGATTCTGTGGTTTTTGATGGAGCAGATGTCGTTGCTGTTGGAACACCTGAGGATGTTGTGTAAGTAGCTGTCATTGTTGTGGGATTAGCTGTGGTTGTTGTTGGAGCAGCTGTGGTTGTTGTGAGAGCAGCTGTGGTTGTTGTGGGAGCAGATGTGGTTGTTGTGAGAGCAGCTGTGGTTGTGGGAGCAGCTGTGCTTGTTGTGGGAGCAGCTGTGGTTGCTGTGGGAGATTCTGTGGTTTTTGAAGTCGTGACTGTGGTTGTTGTGGGAGATTCTGTGGTTGTTGTTGGAGCAGCTGTGGTTGTTGTGGGAGGAGCAGTGGTTGTTGTGGGAGATGCTGTGTTTGTTGTGGGAGAGGCTGCTGTTGTTGGGATAGCAGCTGTCGTTGATATGGAGGCAGCTGTGATGGTCATTTGAGCAGCTATGGTTGTTGTTGGAACATTTGGAGTTTTTGTCAGAGCAGGTGGCGTTGTTGTGGGTATAGCTGTTGTTGTTGTGGCAGCAACTGTGGTTGTTGTGGGAGATTCTGTGGTTGCTGTGGAAGAATATGTGGGGAAGGATGTGGTTGTTGTGCGAGCAGCTGTGGTTGTTGTTGGAGAAGGTGTGGTTGATGTGGGAGCAGTTTTGGTTGTTGTTGGAGTATCTGTGGTTGTTGTAGCCCCAATTGTAGTTGTCGTTGGAGCTTGTATGGTTGTTGTGGGAGAAGCTGTGGTTGTTGTTTGAACATCTTGGGTTGTTGTCGTAGCAGCTGTGGTTGTTCTGGGAACAGCTGTGGTTGTTGTTGGAGCAGCTGTGGTTGTTGTGGGAACAGCTCTGGTTGTTGTGGCAGCGACTGTGGTTGTTGTGGGAGCAGCTGTGGTTGTTGTGGGAGCAGCTGTGGTTGTTGTGGGAACACCTGATGATGTTGTGTAAGTAGCTGTCGTGGTTGTGGGATTAGCTGTGGTTGTTGTTGGAGCAGCTGTGGTTGTTGTGGGAGCAGCTGTGGTTGTTGTGAGAGTAGCTGTGGTTGTTGTGGGAGCAGCTGTGGTTGTTGTGGGAGCAGCTGTGGTTGTTGTGGGAGCAGCTGTGGTTGTTTTGGGAGCATATGTGGTTGTTGTGGGAGCCGCTGTGTTTGTTGTGGGAGCATCTGTGGTTGTTGTAGCCCCAAATGTAGTTGTCGTTGGAGCTTGTATGTTGGTTGTGGGCAAAGCTGTGGTTGTTTTCGGAGCAGATGTGGTTGTTTTTGGAACATCTGGAGTTGTTGTCGTAGCAGCTGTGGTTTGTGTGGGAACAGCTGTGGTTGTTGTGGGAGCAGCTGTGGTTGTTGTGGGATCAGCTGTGGTTGTTGTGGGAGCCGCTGTGTTTGCTGTGAGAGCAGCTGTGGTTGTTGTGGGAGCAGATGTGGTAGTTGTGAGAGCAGCTGTAGTTGTTGTGGGAGCAGCTGTGGTTGTTGTTGGAGCAGCTGTGGTTGCTGTGGGAGATTCTGTGGTTTTTGAAGTCGTGACTCTGGTTGTTGTGGGAGATTCTGTGGTTGTTGTGGCAGCAACTGTGGTTGTTGTGGGAGATTCTGTGGTTGTTGTGGGAGCAGATGTGGGTCCTGTGGGGAAGGATGTGGTTGTTGTGCGAGCAGCTGTGGTTGTTGTTGGAGAAGGTGTGGTTGATGTGGGAGCAGATTTTGTTGTTGTTGGAGTATCTGTGGTTGTTGTAGCCCCAATTGTAGTTGTCGTTGGATCTTGTATGGTTGTTGTGGGAGAAGCTGTGGTTGTTGTTTGAACATCTTGGGTTGTTGTCGTAGCAGCTATGGTTGTTCTGGGAACAGCTGTGGTTGTTTTTGGAGCAGCTGTGGTTGTTGTGGGAGCAGCTGTGGTTGTTGTGGGAGTCACTGTGTTTGTTGTGGGAGCAGCTGTGGTTGTTGTGGGAGCAACTGTGGTTGTTGTGGGAACACCTGATGATAAAGTGTAAGTGGCTGTCGTGGTTGTGGGATTAGCTGTGGTTCTTGTTGGAGCAGCTGTGGTTGTTGTGGGAGCAGCTGTGGTTGTTGTGAGAGTAGCTGTGGTTGTTGTGAGAGTAGCTGTGGTTGCTGTAAGAGCAGCTGTGGTTGTTATGGGAGCAGCTGGTGTTATTGTTGGATTAGCTGTGTTTGTTGTGGGAGCAGCTGTGGTTGTTTTGGGAGCATATGTGGTTGTTGTGGGAGCCGCTGTGTTTGTTGTCGGAGAAGCTGTGGTTGTTGGGAGAGCAGATGTGGTTATTGTGGAAGATTCTGTGGTTGCTGTTGAAGCAGCTGTGGTTGCTGTGGGAGCGGTTGTGTTTGTTGTGGGAGCAACTGTGGTTGTTGCGGGAACAAATGAGGCTGTTGTGAGAGTAGCTGTGGTTGTTGTGGGAGCAGCTGTGGTTGTTTTGGGAGCATCTGTGGTTGTTGTGGGAGCCGGTGTGTTTGTTGTGGGAGAAGCTGTGGTTGTTGGCGGAGCAGCTGTAGTTGTTGTGGAATATTCTGTGGTTGCTGTTGAAGCAGCTGTGGTTGCTTTGGGAGCAGATGTGGGTGTTGTGGGGAAGGATGTGGTTGTTTTGGGAGCAGCTGTGGTTGTTGTTGGAGAAGGTGTGGTTGATGTGGGAGCAGGTGTGGTTGTTGTTGGAGTATCTGTGGTTTTGTAGCCCCAATTGTAGTTGTCGTTGGAGCTTGTATGGTTGTTGTGGGAGAAGCTATGGTTGTTGTTGGAACAGATGTGGTTGTTGTTGGAACATCTGGGGTTGTTGTTGGAGCAGCTGTGGTTGTTGTGGGAACCGCTGTGGTTGTTGTGGGAGCAGCTGTGGTTGTTGTGGGAACAGCTGTGGTTGTTGTGGGAGCAGCTGTGGTTGTTGTGGTAGCGACTGTGGTTGTTGTGGGAACAGCTGTGGTTGTTGTGGGAGCAGCTGGGGTTGTTGTTGGAGCAGGTGTGGTTGATGTGGGAGCAGTTATGGTTGTTGTTGAAGTATCTGTGGTTGTTGTTGGAGAAGCTGTGGTTGTTGTGGGAACAGCTGTGGTTGTTGTGGGAACAGCTGTGGTTGTTGTGGAGCAGCTGTGGTTGTTGTGGGAGAAGCTGTGGTTGTTGTGGGAGCACCTGTGGTTGTTGTTGGACCAGCTGTGGTTGTTGTTGGAGCAGCTGTGGTTGTTGTTGGAGCAGCTGTGGTTGTTGTGGGAGCAGCTGTGGTTGTTGTGAGAGTAGCTGTGGTTGTTGTGGGAGCAGCTGGGATTGTTGTGGGAGCAGCTGTGGTTGTTTTGGGAGCAACTGTGGTTGTTGTGGGAGCTGCTGTGTTTGTTGTGGGAGAAGCTGTGGTTGTTGGAAGAGCAGCTGTAGTTGTTGTTGAAGATTCTGTGGTTGCTGTTGAAGCAGCTGTGGTTGTTGTGGGAGCACCTGTGGTTGTTGTGGGGAAGGATGTGGTTGTTGTGGGAGCAGCTGTGGTTGTTGTTGAAGAAGGTGTGTTGATGTGGGAGCAGTTGTGGTTGTTGTAGAAGGCTGTAGTTGTTGTTGGAGGTTGTATGGTTGTTGTGGGAGAAGCTGTGGTTGTTGTTGGAGCAGATGTGGTTGTTGTTAGAACATCTGGGGCTGTTGTCGTAGCAGCTGTGGTTGTTGTGGGAACAGCTGTGGTTGTTGTGGGAGCAGCTGTGGTTGTTGTGGGAGCAGCTGTGGTTGTTGTGGAGCAGCTGTTGTTGATATGGGATCAGCTGTGATTGTTGTGGGAGCAGCTGTGGTTGTTTTGGGAGCAGCTGTGGTTGTTGGGAGAGCAGCTCTGTGGTTGTTGATATGGGATCAGCTGTGATTGTTGTGGGAGCAGCTGTGGTTGTTGTGGGAGCAGTGGTTGTGGTTGTGTGTGTGTGTGGGAGCAGCTGTGGTTGTTGTGGGAGCAGCTGTGGTTGTTGTGGGATCAGCTGTGATTGTTGTGGGAGCAGCTGTGGTTTGTGGGAGCAGCTGTGGTTGTTGTGGGAGCAGCTGTGGTTGTTGTTGGAGCAGCTGTGGTTGTGTGGAGATTCTGTGGTTGTTTTTGAAGCGTGACTGTGGTTGTTGTGGGAGCATTCTGTGGTTGTTGTGGAGCAACTGTGGTTGTTGTGGGAGCAGCTGTGGTTGTTGTGGGAGCAGCTGTGGTTGTTGTGGGGAAGGATGTGGTTGTTGTGGGAGCAGCTGTGGTTGTTGTTGGAGAGCAGCTGTGGTTGATGTGGGAGCAGCTGTGGTTGTTGTTGGAGTATCTGTGGTTGTTGTAGCCCCAATTGTAGTTGTCGTTGGATCTTGTATGGTTGTTGTGGGAGAAGCTGTGGTTGTTGTTTGAACATCTGTGGTTGTTGTGGAGCAGCTATGGTTGTTCTGTTGGAACAGCTGTGGTTGTTTGGGTTGGAGCAGCTGTGGTTGTTGTGGGAGCAGCTGTGGTTGTTGTGGGAGTCAGCTGTGGTTGTTGTGGGAGCAGCTGTGGTTGTTGTTGTGGAGCAGCTGCTGGTTGTTGTGGGTTGTTGTGGGAAGTGTGTGGTTGTGGCTGTGGTTGTTGTGGGATTAGCTGTGGTTGTTGTTGGAGCAGCTGTGGTTGTTGTGGGAGCAGCTGTGGTTGTTGTGGGAGCAGCTGTGGTTGTTGTGGGAGCATCTGTGGTTGTTGTGGGCCTCAGCTGTAGTTGTCGTTGGAGCAGCTGTATGGTTGTTGTGGGAGAAGCTGTGGTTGTTGTTGGAGCAGATGTGGTTGTTGGGAGAACATCTGTTGGGTTGTTGTTGTAGCAGCTGTGGTTGTTGTGGGAGCAGCTGTGTTGTTGTTGTGGGAGCAGCTGTGGTTGTTGTGGGAGCAGCTGTGGTTGTTGTGGGAGCAGCTGTTGTTGATATGGGATCAGCTGTGATTGTTGTGGGAGCAGCTGTGGTTGTTGTTGGGAGCAGCTGTGGTTGTTGTGGAGAGCAGCTGTTGTTGATATGGGAGCTGTGATTGTTGTGGGAGCAGCTGTGGTTGTTGTGGGAGCAGCTGTGGTTGTTGTGGGAGCAGCTGTGGTTGTTGAGCAGCTGTGGTTGTTGTGGGAGCAGCTGTGGTTGTTGTGGGATCAGCTGTGAGCAGCTTGTTTGTGGGAGCAGCTGTGGTTGTTGTGGCTGAGCAGCTGTGGTTGTTGTGGGAGCAGCTGTGGTTGCTGTGGGAGATTCTCTGATTTTTGAAGTGGCGACTGTGGTTGTTGTGGTAAATTCTGTGGTTGTTGTTGGAGCAGCTGTGGTTGTTGTGGGAGTAGCTGTGGTTGTTGTGGGATCAGCTGTGATTGTTGTGGGAGCAGCTGTGGTTGTTGTGGGAGCTGCTGTGTTTGTTGTGGGAGCAGCTGTGGTTGTTTTGGGAGCAGCTGTGGTTGTTGTGGGAGCAGCTGTGGTTGTTGTGGGAGCAGCTGTGGTTGTTGTGAGAGCAGCTGTGGTTGTTGTCGGAGCAGCTGTGGTTATTGTGAGAGCAGCTGTTGTTGCTGTGGGAGATGCTGTGATTTTTGAAGTGGCGACTGTGGTTGTTGTGGTAGAGCTGTGGTTGTTGTTGGAGCAGCTGTGGTTGTTGTGGGAGTAGCTGTGGTTGTTGTGGGATCAGCTGTGTTTGTTGTTGGAGAGCTGTGGTTTTTGAAGCAGCTGGACTGTGGTTGTTGTGGTAGAGCAGCTGTGGTTGTTGTTGGAGCAGTTGTGGTTGTTGTGGGAGTAGCTGTGGTTGTTGGTAGATCTGTGGCTGTTGTTGTTTGTTGTGGGAGCAGCTGTGGTTGTTGTGGAGCAGCTGTGTTGTTGTGGGAGCAGCTGTGCATTGTTGTTGGGAGCAGCTGTGGTTGTTGTGGGATCAGCTGTGGTTGTTGTGGGAGCAGCTGTGGTTGTTGTTGGAGCAGCTGGTTGGTTGTTGTTGAGAGCAGCTGTGGTTGCTGTGGGAGATTCTATGGTTTTTGAAGTAGCGACTGTGGTTGTTGTGGTAGATTCTGTGGTTGTTGTTGGAGCAGTTGTGGTTGTTGTGGGAGTAGCTGTGGTTGTTGCTGTGGGATCCGCTGTGTTTGTTGTGGGAGCAGCTGTGGTTGTTGTGGGAGCAGCTGTGGTTGTTGTGGGAGCAGCTGTGGTTGTTTGTGGAGCAGCTGTTGTTGATTGGGATCAGCTGTGGTTGTTGTGGGAGCAGCTGTGGTTGTTTTGGGAGCAGCTGTGGTTGTTGGGTGGCAGCTGTTGTTGTATGGGATCAGCTGTGTTGTTGTGGGAGCAGCTGTGGTTGTTGTGGGAGCAGCTGTGGTTGTTGTGGGAGCAGCTGTGGTTGTTGTGGGAGCAGCTGTGGTTGTTGTGGGATCAGCTGTGTTGTTGTGGGAGCAGCTGTGGTTGTTGTGGGAGCAGCTGTGTTGTTGTGGGAGCAGCTGTGTGTTGTTGTGGGAGCAGCTGTGGTTGTTGTGGGAGAGCTGCTGTTGTTGATATGGGATCAGCTGTGATTGTTGTGGGAGCAGCTGTGGTTGTGGGAGCAGTTGTTGTTGTTGTTGGGAGCAGCTGTGGTTGTTGTGGGAGCAGCTGTGTTGTTGTGGGAGCAGCTGTGGTTGTTGTGGGAGCAGCTGTGTTTTGTTGTTGGAGCAGCTGTGGTTGTTGTGGGCAGCTGTGTTGTTGTGGGAGCAGCTGTGGTTGTTGTGGGAGCAGCTGTGGTTGTTGTGGGAGCAGCTGTGGTTGTTGTGAGAGCAGCTGTGGTTGTTGTCGGAGCAGCTGTGGTTGTTGTGAGAGCAGCTGTTGTTGCTGTGGGAGATTCTGTGATTTTTGAAGTGGCGACTGTGGTTGTTGTGGTAGATTCTGTAGTTGTTGTTGGAGCAGCTGTGACTGTTGTGGGAGTAGCTGTGGTTGTTGTGGGATCCGCTGTGTTTGTTGTGGGAGCAGCTGTGGTTGTTGGGAGAGCAGCTGTTGTTGATATGGGATCAGCTGTGGTTGTTGTGGGAGCAGCTGTGGTTGTTGGGAGAGCAGCTGTTGTTGATATGGGATCAGCTGTGGTTGTTGTGGGAGCAGCTGTGGTTGTTGTGGGATCAGCTGTGGTTGTTGTGGGAGCAGCTGTGGTTGTTGTTGGAGCAGCTGTGGTTGTTGTGAGAGCAGCTGTGGTTGCTGTGGGAGATTCTATGGTTTTTGAAGTAGCGACTGTGGTTGTTGTGGTAGATTCTGTGGTTGTTGTTGGAGCAGTTGTGGTTGTTGTGGGAGTAGCTGTGGTTGTTGTGGGATCCGCTGTGTTTGTTGTGGGAGTAGCTGTGGTTGTTGTGGGATCAGCTGTGATTGTTGTGGGAGCAGCTGTGGTTGTTGTGAGAGCAGCTGTGGTTGTTGTGGGATCAGCTGTGGTTGTTGTGGTAGCAGCTGTGGTTGTTGTGGGAGCAGCTGTGGTTGTTGTGAGAGCAGCTGTGGTTGCTGTGGGAGATTCTGTGATTTTTGAAGTTGCGACTGTGGTTGTTGTGGTAGATTCTGTGGTTGTTGTTGGAGCAGTTGTGGTTGTTGTGGGAGTAGATGTGGTTGTTGTGGGATCCGCTGTGTTTGTTGTGGGAGCAGCTGTGGTTGTTGGGAGAGCAGCTGTTGTTGATATGGGATCAGCTGTGATTGTTGTGGGAGCAGCTGTGGTTGTTGTGGGAGCAGCTGTGGTTGTTGTGGGAGCAGCTGTGGTTGTTGTGGGAGCAGCTGTGGTTGTTGTGGGATCAGCTGTGGTTGTTGTGGGAGCAGCTGTGGTAGTTGTGGGAGAAGCTGTGGTTGTTGTGTGAGCCGCTGCCGCTGTGTTTGCGATGGAAGCAGCTGTGGTTGTTGTGGGAGCGACTGTGGTTGTTGTGGGAACACCTGAGAATGTTGTGTAAGTAGCTGTCGTTGTTGTGGGATTAGCTGTGGTTGTTGTTGGAGCAGCTGTTGTTGTTGTGGGAGCAGCTGTGGTTGTTGTGGGAGCAGCTGTGGTTGTTGTGAGAGCAGCTGTGGTTGTTGTGGGATCAGCTGTGGTTGTTGTGGGAGCAGCTGTGGTTGTTGTGGGAGCAACTGTGGTTGTTGTGAGAGCAGCTCTGGTTGCTGTGGGAGATTCTGTGATTTTTGAAGTGGCGACTGTGGTTGTTGTGGTAGATTCTGTGGTTGTTGTTAGAGCAGCTGTGGTTGTTGTTGGAGTAGCTGTGGTTGTTGTGGGATCCGCTGTGTTTGTTGTGGGAGCGGCTGTGGTTGTTGGGAGAGCAGCTGTTGTTGATATGGGATCAGCTGTGGTTGTTGTGGGAGCAGCTGTGGTTGTTGTGGGAGCAGCTGTGTTTGTTGTGGGAGCAGCTGTGGTTGTTGTGGGAGCAGCTGTGGTTGTTGTCGGAGCAGCTGTGGTTGTTGTGGGAGCAGCTGTGGTTGTTGTGGGAGTAGCTGTGGTTGTTGTGCGATCCGCTGTTTTTGTTGTGGGAGCAGCTGTGGTTGTTGGGAGAGCAGCTGTTGTTGATATGGGAGCAGTGGTGGTTGTTGTGAGTGCAGCTGTGGTTGCTGTGGGAGATTCTATGGTTTTTGAAGTAGCGACTCTGGTTGTTGTGGTAGATTCTGTGGTTGTTGTTGGAGCAGTTGTGGTTGTTGTGGGAGTAGCTGTGGTTGTTGTTGGATCCGCTGTGTTTGTTGTGGGAGCAGCTGTGGTTGTTCTGAGAGCAGCTGTGGTTGCTGTGGGAGAATCTATGGTTTTTGAAGTAGCGACTGTGGTTGTTGTGGTAGATTCTGTGGTTGTTGTTGGAGCAGTTGTGGTTGTTGTGGGAGTAGCTGTGGTTGTTGTTTGATCCGCTGTGTTTGTTGTGGGAGTAGCTGTGGTTGTTGTGGGATCAGCTGTAATTGTTGTGGGAGCAGCTGTGGTTGTTGTGGGAGCAGCTGTGTTTGTTGTGGGAGCAGCTGTGGTTGTTGTGGGATCCACTGTGTTTGTTGTGGGAGTAGCTGTGGTTGTTGTGGGATCAGCTGTGATTGTTGTGGGTGCAGCTGTGGTTGTTGTGAGAGCAGCTGTGGTTGCTGTGGGAGATTCTATGGTTTTTGAAGTTGCGACTGTGGTTGTTGTGGTAGATTCTGTGGTTGTTGTTGGAGCAGTTGTGGTTGTTGTGGGAGTAGCTGTGGTTGTTGTGGGATCCGCTGTGTTTGTTGTGGGAGCAGCTGTGGTTGTTGTGAGAGCAGCTGTGGTTGCTGTGGGAGATTCTATGGTTTTTGAAGTAGCGACTGTAGATTCTGTGGTTGTTGTTGGAGTTGTTGTTGTGGGAGCTGTCTGTGGTTGTTGTTGGAGCAGTTGTGGTTGTTGCGGGAGTAGCTGTGGTTGTTGTGGGATCCGCTGTGTTTGTTGTGGGAGTAGCTGTGGTTGTTGTGGGATCAGCTGTGATTGTTGTGAGAGCAGCTGTGGTTGCTGTGGGAGATTCTATGGTTTTTGAAGTTGCGACTGTGGTTGTTGTGGTAGATTCTGTGGTTGTTGTTGGAGCAGTTGTGGTTGTTGTGGGAGTAGCTGTGGTTGTTGTGGGATCCGCTGTGTTTGTTGTGGGAGTAGCTGTGGTTGTTGTGGGATCAGCTGTAATTGTTGTGGGAGCAGCTGTGGTTGTTGTGGGAGCAGCTGTGGTTGTTGTGGGAGCAGCTGTGGTTGTTGTGGGATCCGCTGTGTTTGTTGTGGGAGTAGCTGTGGTTGTTGTGGGATCAGCTGTGGTTGTTGTGGGAGCAGCTGTGGTTGTTGTGAGAGCAGCTGTGGTTGCTGTGGGAGATTCTATGGTTTTTGAAGTAGCGACTGTGGTTGTTGTGGTAGATTCTGTGGTTGTTGTTGGAGCAGTTGTGGTTGTTGTGGGAGTAGCTGTGGTTGTTGTGGGATCCGCTGTGTTTGTTGTGGGAGTAGCTGTGGTTGTTGTGGGATCAGCTGTAATTGTTGTTGGAGCAGCTGTGGTTGTTGTGGGAGCAGCTGTGGTTGTTGTGGGATCAGCTGTGATTGTTGTGGGAGCAGCTGTGGTTGTTGTGAGAGAAGCTGTGGTTGCTGTGGGAGATTCTATGGTTGTTTTGTTGTTTGTTGTGGGAGAGCTGTGGTTGTTGTGGTAGATTCTGTGGGTGGTTTTTGAAGTTGCGACTGTGGTTGTTGTGGTAGATTCTGCTGTTTTTGGAGCAGTTGTGGTTGTTGTGGGAGTAGCTGTGGTTGTTGTGGGAGCAGCTGTGGTTGTTGTGGAGCAGCTGTGGTTGCTGTGGGAGATCTATGGTTTTTGAAGTAGCGACTGTGGTTGTTGGGGAGATTCTGTGGTTGTTGTTGGAGCAGTTGTGTTGTTGTTGTAGCTGTGGGAGTAGCTGTGGTTGTTGTGGGAGCTGTGTTTGTTGTTAGCTGTGGTTGTTGTGGGATCAGCTGTGGTTGTTGTGGGAGCAGCTGTGGTTGTTGTGGAGCAGCTGTGGTTGCTGTGGGAGATTCTATGCTGTGGTTTTGTGAAGTTGTGGGAGACTGTGGTTGTTGTGGTAGATTCTGTGGTTGTTGTTGGAGCAGTTGTGGTTGTTGTGGGAGTAGCTGTGGGTTGTTGTGTGTGGGATCCGCTGTGTTTGTTGTGGGAGTAGCTGTGGTTGTTGTGGGATCAGCTGTGAGCAGCTTGTTGTGTGGGAGAGCTGTTTTTGGTTGTTGTGGGTAGCTGTGGCAGCAGCTGTGGTTGTTGTGGGAGCAGCTGTGGTTGTTGGGGTGTTTCTGCTGTGTTGTTGTGGGAGTAGCTGTGGTTGTTGTGGGAGCAGCTGTGGTTGTTGTGAGAGCAGCTGTGGTTGCTGTGGGAGATTCTATGGTTTTTGAAGTAGCGACTGTGGTTGTTGTGGTAGATCTGTGGTTGTTGTTGGAGCAGTTCTGTTGTGGTTGTTGTTTGGAGCAGCTGTGGTTGTTGTGGGAGTAGCTGTGGTTGTTGTGGGATCCGCTGTGCAGCTTGTTGTGGGAGTAGCTGTGGTTGTTGTGGGAGCAGCTGTGGTTGTTGTGGGAGCAGCTGTGGATTCTGTTGTGCTGTGGTTGTTGTGGGAGTAGCTGTGGTTGTTGTGGGCAGCTGTGGTTGTTGTGGAGCAGCTGTGGTTGCTGTGGGAGATTCTATGGTTTTGAAGTAGCGACTGTGGTTGTTGTGGTAGATTCTGTGGTGTGTTGTTGTGGGAGAGCTGTGGTTGTGGTTGTTGTGGGAGTAGCTGTGGTTGTTGTTGGAGCAGCTGTGGTTGTTGTTGGAGCAGTTGTGGTTGTTGTGGGAGTAGCTGTTGTTGTTGTGGGAGAGAAAAAAAGGAACAAAGTGGAACATATTATTGATACAGTAGATATGAATTGGGGGGTTATGGTTGTGTTTCAGATCATTCTGGACCCAATAGAAATTAATGGAAAATAATGTATTGTGTCATTTTGGAGTCACTTTTATTGTAAATAAATAGAATATGTTTCTAAACACTTCTACATTAGTGTGAGTGCTACCATGATTACAAAAAAATCTGAATGAATATTGAATAATAATGATGAGTGATAAAGTTACAGACACACAAATATCATACCCCTGGGACATTCTAACCTCTCACCATTTGAATAACAGCAGAGGTTAGCATTACTTGGGAGGGGGGGGATAATATTAGTACATCTATAACTTTCTCACTCATCATCACTAAAAACCCAAGTTGTGCCCCCGCCAATTGGCAATATCAAATGTGCAAAAATAACTTATGATATGGGTTGAATTACCAGAGATTCTCACGTGGTCCATTATATTAGGCTATCGGTATTAATGGGCTATATCAGATAATATGCTCGATGTAGTTTGAAGAGAGCAGAGTTGGAGAGACTTGCATTTTCTCTTGAGATTTGTTTTGCCTAACTTTTAGGAGTATGAAGATCTGCCCTGTGCTTCTCCGCTCATGCTACAGCCTACTCTATTTAACTGAGACACGCACGTATGGCTACTGCACTTGAAGCAGCAAGAATGATGAAAGCGACACTTGCTACGTTTTGCATATACTGTAGGTCACAACCTACATTTTAGGAGTACATTCTACAGGCAGAGACAAATGAATGGGTAACCGTTACTTATTGAAAACGAAAAGGTGCAACAATCGCTCGCCATAGTGACCTCCTTTTCAATGATGAAAAATAAAGATTGAACCTTGACCCAAGTTGGTTTGAGCGCCATCGTCTTCTTTTCATTATCGATATGTATCTGCAGACACAGTAGGAAACTACTGTCTAATCATATCTAAGTTAATTTCCTTGGAAAGATAACTGCCCCCTGATTCTCCATCCATGTACAAAGCCTGCTCTATTTCAATGAGAACACACATACTGGGCGCACGTTAACTTGCACGCCCAACTAGGAGAGTGTTAACGTACACAAAGCAAACAATCTGCTGGACAAAAAAAACTTTTGAATCCCAATGTAATCTGTCTGACCACAATGCAATGATCTCTGTCAGGACCTGCAGGCATCCTGCGGGAATGCAGCCCTCTAGTTGGAATTGTTATCACATTTGAAAATGTTAAGTTGTATTTAAGACTGGTTGCAAAGTAATTGTGACATTAGTAGGTTATGGAGTTGTTATACTGTGTGGTTGTGGGGAAACAGCAACACTCAGTGGTAATGTAGTATTCATATCTGGTGTCAGTGTTGTCATATTATTGACCCAAAGTGATGTTGCTAATTGGTTGTGGTGTTGTCACATTTAAAGACACTGAAGTTGTGTTGGCATCTGTTTGTGGTGGTGTGCAGTGCTTAATTTGAGCGTGCTGGAACAGGATCTGGCACCTCCCAGTTTTGTTTTGTTAAGTTCTGGAATCCATTTGCCACGATCCACTACCTCTTGTGGCATGAAAAATAATTGTCACTCTGCAATGTAAAAATGATAATGAAAGCATTCAGACTTAATTCATGTTGCCTCCTCTGTAAATATCCTGCCCTCTAAAAGAAAAAGTTATTTCAAAATGTTCTTGATATCCTAAGAATTTATTTGTTTTGGTACGGCCCTGGTTTATGGTTTGCGCAACATTCTAGCCTATAGCAATACGTGGCCAACATTCTAGCCTATACCAATATGTGTCCAACATTCTAGACTATACCAATACGTGGCCAACATTCTAGCCTATACCAATACGTGGCCAACATTCTAGCCTATACCAATATGTGGCCAACATTCTAGCCTATACCAATACGTGGCCAACATTCTAGCCTATACCAATATGTGGCCAACATTCTAGCCTATAGCAATACGTGGCCAACATTCTAGCCTATACCAATACGTGGCCAACATTCTAGTCTATACCAATACGTGGCCAACATTCTAGCCTATACCAATACGTGGCCAACATTCTAGCCTATAACCAATACGTGGCCAACATTCTAGCCTATACCAATACCTGGCAAACATTCTAGCCTATACCAATGCGTGGCCAACATTCTAGCCTATACCAATACGTGGCCAACATTCTAGCCTATAGCAATACGTGGCCAACATTCTAGCCTATACCAATACGTGGCCATTGCACGCGTTCACAGAACCAGCATGATCTCTCTTTCTATGATCTCTCTCTCCTTGCCCTGATAGACATGAGCCTGCAACTCTCCTCTGTCCAGCATTGCACTTCATTTATTTCCTCATAGAATCATAGCTGCTGGAAGGGTGCTGAAAGTGCTGAACACCCCTGATGAATAAAAATGTATTTGCCATAGTTATAGAATTACAGCTCTCCAGAAAGAAAATAAATGATTCAGAATACTACACCAGGAGTAGACCTATAATTTAGCTTATTTAGCTAAAGTTGGGAACACGTGGTGAATATGTCAGTGAACAGCATGAAGCCAAAACTGTCCTTTCACAATATTTCAAAAACAATGGCGGGAAAACACAGGTTGGAAAGCAAATGCCTCCTGCTGAAAAGAGAAGACTAATCTGTCTGTAGGCTACCAAATATGTAATCAACTTCCAATAAGCCTATTGAGTGAAGAACAGTGTTTTAGAAAGTAAAACAAGAGAGATGGGCTTTTGTTTCACCAGCACATTGGTCATCGCAAGTGAGTGAGCTGCACATCATTTAGTGAGTCAGTGAAACTGGAAAGCTTTATGAGGACTATAATTTGATCTTAATATTGTACAATATGTGTTTTCCTACACCTAGGCCAGTGACAGATTCAAAACATGGTCTCATTGATCTCAAATTCTCAGTTTGTCAGTGTCAAAGTTGCCTGTCATTTCAATCATTTGTGATGTCTTCAAAAAGATTATGCTAATGTCTCCAGCCATCTAAAATGGTGAATAATTGTGTTTATTAAAGGCCAAGGCTTAAAAAAGGCTGGTTCCAAGGCTTAAACTTTTTTCCCATATGTGCAACTTCTGCAAGAGCCTCTACTCTACTGCTTGCTCTATGCCAGCACACAAAAGGAATGATAATGCATGCAATGCTTTATTGTAATACATTTGGATTTTGGATGTTCACCCACCTCTCAGCTCACTTTTTGTTCCGGCACCTCCCTATTTACAAATTAAGCACTGCTGGTGTGGTTGGGTTGGAAACCAATGCATTAGTATCTTGATATGGCATTTTAATTTTGGAGGCACTGAAGTAGCATTAGTGTCTGGTTGTATTTTCAAATGAAAAGCCACTGAAGTTGTCTGCTTTTGGTGATGTTTGGTGTTGGTATCTGGTTAGGGCGTTGTTACGTTTGAAGTTGTTGGTATCTGATCATAGGGTTGTTATGTTTGAAGTTGTGTTGGAGTCATATGTTTATGCTAAAGTGGCAGTAAGTTTTTGTCAAAAACTGTATAAATAACTGATCAAATAATTTATATGTTTAAAGATAATGATAAAATAATTGTACCCTGAAACTTAACCATTAGGGATTATAGTTGATGTAGCATGTATAAGGAATAATTTAAGTATTAAACATAAGTCTAACTAGGTTGGACTGGGAGGAAGAGAAATGTGTGTGTATATGTGTGTGCCTAAGAAAATACCGAGAACAATTAAGCTGTGTTTGAACCGACCTGGCTAGAACTCTGAGAAACTTATGATAGGACAGGGAGTACTTCTCAAGGTTTCCCTAATCCGTAATGGAACTGTCGGCTGGGTAGTGAACTACAATGGTGAGAACTATGGAGAAGGAGAAAACTCACCTACTGTTTGTGTGTATGTATGTGGGTAGGATATCTACTGTTTGTGTGAAACCTTAACAGTTAACAGCACTTAGTGCTTTATTCATGTCTGTTTTGCTAAATTAAAAACATCTTATTGTATTATTTATTGTATATCTGACAGCTTATCAAAAAATTCCTGAAACTTTCCAAAATTACCAGTAAATTACTGGTAAATTACCAAACTAACGGGGAATATTCTCTCCATTTGCAGCACTAGTTACTGCTTATGAACAGGTTTACCAGTTACAAATATCTATAATGTAACTACATTACACTGCCTATGTAACTACCATGTAAATGTAAAGGTATTAGGGGCATGTATTGTAATGTCAGACAGAAAGTAAACCAGGGGTTTTGCATGCAAAGAGAAGACAAGTATCTTCTCGAAGTGTTTAAGTACTGCTAGTATCTGGTGGCAAAATAGTTATATTCAGCCTGAAATCACACTACCGGCAAGTGATGATGAATTGAATGAAGGCATGTTTTTTCTGTGGTTTTGTTTTCAACGTTTACCCTAACCACTTGGTAGCATCTGTTTGTGGCATTGTTCAGTAGCTGTGAAGATAACTCCAGATTGCCATTCTAAATGTTATGAGGCAGTGATTTTGACTGCATCTTGTGTGGTCTCAATTACCATTGAATCTGTTTCCCAATTGGGGTTTGATTCAATGGATTGTGTTGAAGTCGTTGGAATGTTGATTCATATGAAGGTACATTACCCATTGCTGTTGTGTATGTCAGTGATGTCTTCCCTGCTAGTCCTGTTAGAAAACAATGTATAAAAATGTAAGACAAGCCTATACATTCCAGTCCAATATATCCATACACTGTACAAGAAATACCAAGTAGGCTAATAAAGTCATAATTATTATTTCCAACTATGGTGGTAAAAGGTGGCTGTGCAACCCCTGAGGAACCTGTCAGGTTAACCTGAGGAACACACCCACACACAACCCCCCCCCACACACAAAAAACATGCATAGATACACACACATACACACACACACACAAACACCCCCCCACACACAAAACACACACAGATACACACACACACAAACACACAGACACTTAGATACACACACATACACACACACATATAACTACCCACACATACACACAAAACACACACACCAAGTAGGCTAATAAAGTCATAATTATTATTTCCAACTATAGTGGTAAAAGGTGGCTGTGCAACCCCTGAGGAACATGTCAGGTTAACCCGAGGAACACACCCACACACAACCACCCCCCCCCCTCACACACACAAAACACACACAGATACACACATAAACACACAGACACTTAGATACACACACACACACATATAACTACCCACACATACACACAAAACACACACACCAAGTGTTTTACCTGCTAGCAGAAGGAGAATGATCAGAGGCTCCATATCTGCCATGTCCCTGTAGAGGTATACAACATCAGTCCACGCACATCAAACCTTAAATTAAGCCCATTACATCTCACATTAACCCACATTGAAATACTTATGATATAGACCAGGGTTCCCCAACTGGTGGTCTGTGGGCCACCAGTGATTTTTTTGGGGTCCAACTAAGTTTTCTGTTAAAAAAACATTTTTGTAATTATTGTTGGAAATAAAAGACTGTAAAAACACCAGAGAATCAGCTCAAGTAGATTTTTCTTTTGGAAATCTGTTCCAAATAATTCCCTAACATAATATAGAGCTATTTGTGATCGTATATAAATGTAAAGAAGGTTTAAATGATTGTTTAATTCAAATTTTATATCTGTTTGGTGTCAATCTGTGGTCAATTTATTGCCGTCAATTTTTGCAGTCATTTTGCAGCCAACTAATTATTTGTATTTATGTTTCTGGCACCCTGACCATCTGCTCAAGAAAAAATTGTCCCGCAGCTGAATCTAGTTGATGATCCATGATATAGACTAATATTAATTAGTCCATAATATGTTAATTTATGTCAATCATCAATTAACCCAATTAGATCTTACATTAACCAATGTTGAAGAAATTATCATATCATGAAGACTAACATTAATTAGTCTATGATATGTGAGATCAGTCAATATCCCAAAATTGCATAATGTTAATTGATATTCAATAAACAATCCCCTTGCTACGTACAGTTGTTAACAGTATCCCTATGCATTAACTAGTAGGCCCATGTCTCATAAGCTTGATAAATGCATTCAACCCTGTTCTCTACTTTCAGTCAGTGGAGGCTCCTCAGAGGAGAAAGGGGATGGACCATCCTCAGTGAAATTTCATTTTTTTTTTAAATAGTGAAATATTAAAAAAGTTATCCTTTTTAGATAATACTATACTAAATACATTCATATGTCACCAAATAAAATATATTGTTTTGCATCGAAGTTCTACAGTGACTTCAACAGCACTGTCTGGGCTAGCACCATGTTATAGCCGGAGGACAGCTAGCCTCCGTCCTCCTCTGGCTACATTGACTTCAATACAAAACCTAGGAGGCTGGTAGGCCTCACCGCCTTCCATAGACATACATGGTAACTATGACCACTTCCGGAGGACGTCCTCCAACCAATCAAAGCTTTTGCATTATGAACTGACATGTTGTACATCCAATCAGATATGTAGGATCAGAGAACGAACCTAGTGTGCTGTATTGGGATTGTGCCACAGAGCATTATGGGGGTTCTATGTGTTGAGAAGCTTGGTGACATTGTTGGATAGAGATTAAGAGTGATATTTGAGCATTTTGGGGACATTATTTAATTCAAATGAGTTTTTTCAAATTACAGGAGATGGAGGTATATTATAAATAGTTTTGGGGGGTTTAGAACTTAATTTTGTGTCCAGTTAGTGCAATTTATTTAAAATTGCTTTGCTAACTTCAGTAGCTATCTAACTTTAGCTACCAGCGCGAGTGTGCAGTTTTCTCCGCCAGAATGCTAGATTGGCCAAAGCTGCCAAAAATGTTGTGGACTTTTTATTGAAGAACCCCTTACATTCTCTGGGGTGCATGGAAAAGGTGCAAAATAAAAGCGATGGTCGACCTCTGCCTGAGATCAGTGTCATGAAGAAGGATGAAAAGGTGAGAGCGTTCAATGCCAACTGGTATCAAATGTATAGCTGGTTAACTATCATCAAGCCGCCTGTAATTGCACGTTACGATGTTTTTCACGCTGAGCATCTTTTCTGGGATGTCGAAAACAATTCCGAATGATTTGATAGCTTCCACCGCATCATCCATTAAAAGTTAGATTGAAGAGAGAGCTTGACACAGAATTTTTTTTTGTGCACTCAAGTAGGCTTTGCACTTTTCTCCGGTATTTATTGAGCAAAGATGAAAACACATAATCACTCCGGACAGACACAAGCAGAACTCATGACATTAATGTTGCAGTAGCCTAGGCTACACCTGAACTTTAGAAATCTGACATGATGTATGGGATGAAAACAAGACAACTTTTCAGTCTGATCAACTGTAGGCTACTAATAAGAGCAGCTGCATACAGCCTATGGTCAGGGTAAACTAATTGGTAACATTATGTATTTATGTGTGTCAGGAGAAAATGTGAATGTGATCAACTTTAGATTATATTCAAAATTGGGATGGCTAGGCAGCCTATACGTTTTTAATCCAAAATTAAGACCTGGAATTAATCAATCAACATAATAGGGATGTCAGATGTGAATTTTTTTTTTCTAAGGCCTACAGTTGCATAGACGTGCATGATGCAAACATGTTTAAAGCAATCTCAGCCCTCTGAGTTATATTGTCTATCAGTTGTTGTCTACGTGTCTGGCTGGGTAGAGGAAATCCCCCTTTTTTTTCAGGAGTTTTTTTAAAGCCATGTGACTTTATTAGGAAACATTGGTGCCATCATAGCCCATATAAAACCTTTTTACAACTGATTAATCACTGTCATACCTTATAGGGTCCAGGGTTAACAGATAATTTAAAACTCCAGGTGCTAAGGGGAAAAATTGCCCCACCGCTCTGGGACCTATGGTGCCACCAGTCTGCAGTTGTCAGTTATAGTCAGGTATTTGGATGATCAGGGCTTTATTCAGGAACGTTTCTTGGGCTACTAATGATGTGTCAAGTCTGTGTTTGACTTTATGAATTTTGAGATGTCTGAGTTCAACTTCATAGAGAAACTCGTACGATGGCGCAGTTGTAATGGAATGTATCTGCTATTTGTATTTACAGCTAAGTCCCCTCATGTTTCCTGATTAAGAGGTGATGACTACTCCACTCCACTGCCATTGTCAACTTTCTCCTGACATGAACTGAAGCCACAACGTCTCAGGTGCCCGCTCATCCATTGGCACATTGAATGTTTCCCTTCCAAACACCATGAGTACCTCTATCAAGTATCTCTCATTACTGTTTGTAGAGTTAATCACATACATAATCACATTATTACACATCAAAGATTTAATTCCTTGCTTAGTTAGACTAACTCATTCTTAGCTCTTTTGTCTAACTGTGTAGTGAATGTGTTAGTTTTTTTTGTCTTCCCAGTAAAATCCTGTCCTGCACTCTAGTCAAGCCTCTGAACATCTCAACTCATGCCACACACCCTCATTCAATGACTGTTGTGATCCCTTTTCAACACTGTGTAAGTAGCCCTTTCATTCCCCTTCCCCGAAATATTGTGCTATAAATGTCTTTGTTAAATGCTTTAGGTTAAAATAATGAGTCTTTGATGATTTTTAAAACGCACTTTGTGGGTCTACCATCCTCCTCAAAGTCACCAGCCTCCACTGCTTTCAGTGTATATTAGTGCATTGTCCTAAAATCGATAAGAAAAAATAGGTGTGGCTGAGGGTAGCAGTAATCAAAGTGTGTGGCTTTGTTTTTTGACAACATTGTCAATCTATAGAAGTCGTGACTGGATGTACCCAAAATGTAGTGATTTTGACCAAAGCCACGATGGCCCCATCTCGATTACAAGGGCTGTGTTTAGACAGGCTTTGACCAATCACATCAGATCTTTTTGGGAGTTGATCTGATATTTCAAAAGACTGATTAGTAAAAAAAAACTGCTTCAACAACAGCGTTTACAGTAAGCACTCCGGGGTCCCTTTGTTACAGTTGCCCCGACCCAACCTATAAAGGTGTAGAGGCTAGTTCCAAAGGTGTAAATCCTAGTAATCTTAAAAGGATATGCCAAAAATATGTGACTTTAAGGCTTACAACCGGGACTCAACAGCTAAGGGTGAGAGCTCAGAATTCCAACAGAATTCCTACTTAGTTCATTTCACAAATCATAGGTTGGTATTTCACTGACATTACATACTGTAATGTAGACACACAGCGATGAGTTTATCCAGATCAGAACTTCAAAACATAACATCCAAAACCTGCACATTCCCATTCTATGTTACTGTGTAATCTTTGTAGATCCTATCTTAGTGAGTGTTCTGAAGGCTGTTACAACTCCTATATTTGGTAGACTCTAAAACAGATGAGAGAGATGGATCAAAACCATTACTGTTTTATCTCAGCTCAACATCGGCCTACTTTGCATTTCTAGTTCATCTGCCCCTGTCATCTATATCTGGAATTTCAAACACCCAGTGCTGCTGAAAGATGAGAACCATTTATAGCCACCCATAAAAACCTGTTGGGGGGAAATGTGTGGCAATCGAACAAAGCTGACCGAACCAGTCTTGGAGAGGATGAGTGATAATGCCACTATCTCTCACACGCTCTCTCATGACAAGATGGTTAATTTGATATCATAGCAAATCAACTATGCATCAACTATTGCCTGTCTTGCCTGTGCTATCAACCTATCATCTTTAAACCTTGATAGATACAGTCAGGTCCAAAACTATTGGCACCACTGATAAAGATGAGCAAAAAAATACTGAGCTATATTGCATGCTCTACAAAATTTGAAATTATATAATTGTATACTAATACTACCACTAAACAAGTGCCCCCTGTTTTTAATACTCCAGCACCCTCCCTTTGGGGAACTTAGACCATTCCTCCCACAGACCCTTTCCAGACCCTTGATATCCTTTGTCTGTGCTTTTGACCCCTATTTTTTTTGTTGTTGTTGTTTTTTTGTCTGTCTCTGAGCAATTGTACTAGTATAAAATAGTACACCTTTTAGGGCTGTGATGATGTCATGGTAAAAATGAAAACACGAGGCGGAAAAAACTATTTGGTCCTTCAAAAACCTTCTGAATGTAAAATATTGTGTGCTATTGTTTGGAAAATAAATAAATGAATGACAACATAACGATTTGTTTTCAACATTAGGGCTGGTTGCTAAAGAAGTTACATACACTTCCTGTTTTGTTTCCTTGCCACAATAGGCTTCTAACAAGATGCTGGTATCGTCCCGGCCAAAATAATAGTAAAAAAAATGATTGAGCATGCCATATAACTCAGTATTTTAATTATTTATTTTAGACAGTCTTTTTTGCTAATCTGTATCAAGGATGAGAATAATTTTGGACTTGACTTCAGCTTTAAATCTCAAAGCTTCTGCTGAATATGAAATGTTCCACATTGCATGATGTTCGTGACATTCCTGAATCTGGAATGTACAACTGAAGTAAAAAGTTAAAGAACAAGTTGAGAACTTCCTGAATGACTCACATTATTCAACAAAATGACCTCATTAGTGTAGGTGTCTGTTTAAGGTGTCTGTTTCTTTACTTCGGAGCAGCAAACTGTCAAGTCACTAGCTGTGACAAACCTGGGGGCAGGCTATTTGAGGCAGGCTTTATACAAATGAAATATGAAACTACTTCCTGCTAAGGTGATGAGCATCATCCTTTTCTGAATAAGCCCCCATATTAACAAACTTGCTGGCTAGTACACATTGCGCTGCTGAATGACATGCTATTTTATAAATGGTGTCTCTAATGCTCCCAGTCTATCAGGAAGTAAATTGACATTCTTACAGAAAAATAAGATTCACCGCTCACAAAATATGCATTTGGAAATGCAGCCCAAGTTGTTATATCTCTAAAGACAATAAAACACCACCTCCTCCAAAAAATGCGTTGTGTATTTAGCCACAATAGAACTCATTATTGTGACCCTCTTTATCCTCAGATCGTTTTCAATTTCACAATAGAACTTCAAACATTTGGAGCCTTTTGATGTTGGATCCTTCCTTATCCTTCAATAACCTTTTATCCAGACAGTGCAATTTTCAGAACAGGTATCAATCAATGATGCATATAAACCCTTGATTGCTAATTGCTATGTATTGGCCATTGAGAGGCGTTGAAGCCACCGTTCGGCCATAATAATGCCACTCCCCTTAGGAGCAGTCCTCCATAGGAATTAATGGGTTTCTTCTGTATTTCAATTAAATGTTTAGAGGACAAAATTACATGTATTTAAGTATTTTCGTAGTGTAACATTAGAACATTAGAAATCTCAAAAAAATTCTACTTTAAGGAAAATGTTTATATAAACTCAGCAAAAAAAGAAACGCCCCTGTTTCAGGAGCCTTTCTTTCAAGGATTATTCGTAAAAATCCAAATAGCTTCACAGATCGTCATTGTTAAGGGTTTCAACACTGTTTCCCATGATTGTTCAATGAACCATAAACAATTAATGAACATGCACATGTGGAACGGTCGTTATGACACTAACAGCTTACAGATGGCAAGCAATTAAGGTCACAGTTATGAAAACTTAGGACACTAAAGAGGCCTGTCTACTGACTCTGAAAAAAAACAAAAGAAAGATGCCCAGGGTCCCTGCTCATCTGTGTGAACATGCCTTAGACATGCTGCAAGGAGGCATGAGGACTCCAGATGTGACCAGGGCAAAAAGTTACAATGTCTGTACTGAGATGCCTAAGAAAGCACTACAGGGAGACAGGATGGACAACTGATCATCCTCACAGTGGCAGACCACGTGTAACAACACCTGCATAGGATCGGTCCTTCCGAACATCACACCTGCGGGACAAGTACAGGATGTCAACAACAACTGCACAAGTTACACCAGGAACCCACAATCCCTCCATCAGTGCTCAGACTGTCCGCAATAGGCTGAGAAAGGCTGGACTGAGGGCTTGTAGGCCTGTTGTAAGGCAGGTCCTCGCCAGACATCACCGGTAACAACGTCACCTATGGGCACAAACCCACCGTTGCTGGACAAGACGGAACTGGCAAAAAGTGCCGGGTCGCGGTTTTGTCTCACCAGGGGTGATGGTCAGATTCGCATTTATCATTGAAGGACTGAGCGTTACACTGAGGCCTGTACTCTGGAGTGGGATCGATTTGGAGGTGGAGGGTCCGTCATGGTCTGGGGCGGTGTGTCACAGAATCATCGGACTGAGCTTGTTGTCATTGCAGGCAATCTTAACGCTGTGCGTTACAGGGAAGACATCCTCCTCCCTCATGTGGTACCCTTCCTGCAGGCTCATCCTGACATGACCCTCCAGCATGACAATGCCACCAGCCATACTGCTCATTCTGTGCGTGATTTCCTGCAAGACAGGAATGTGTTCAGTGTTCTGCCATGGCCAGCGAAGAGCATGGATCTCAATCCCATTGAGCACGTCTGGAACCTGTTGGATCGGAGGGTGAGGGCTTGGGCCATTCCACCCAAAAATGTCTGGGAACTTGCAGGTGCCTTAGTGGAAGAGTGGGGTAACGTCACACAGCAAGAAGTTAAGTTTGCTGAAAATTTACACAGTTGATAGTGAGAGGATGTTGTTTTTCAGAGTTTATATATATATAGATATATAAAATGTCATTTAAAAGTATGCATTAAGGTGTCTGTAATATAATAACCATGGCAAAAACTAATGTAGACATTCATAAATGCATTTCTAAAGCTGGATATTGGATGTTGATACGTAGCACTACCTAGCCTGCTTGATAGCTTGCTAGCACCAACATGAAGGCAAAGCAGGCTTGGCTATCCGTATTTACATGTTAAAAAAAAGATCTCGGCTGGAAGAACGAGGCTTGCTCTATTGGTGCTAGCACATGCGCTGATCAAATTAACCGCTGCCCAATTAGGCTGTTTACATGTCCTAATAATTCAAAAGATTGCTCAGGAAACCAGGCATTTTATTCAGCGTATGCTTACTTCAATTTTAACCTGATGCCGATTAAGATAAGCAGAGTAAGGTGTTTAAATGACTATTTCCATACTACACTGAACAAAAATATGAATGCAACATGTAATGTGTTGGTACCATGTTTCATGTGTTGATCCCAGAAATGTTCCATATGCATAAAAAGCTTATTTCACTCAAATGTTTTGCACATCCTTGTAGGTGAGCATTTCTCCTTTGCCAAGATAATCCATCCACCTGACAGGTGATCATTACACAGGTGCACCCTGTGCTGGGGGCTGTAAAAGGCCACTCTAAAATGTGCAGTTTTGTCACACAACACAATGTCTTAGATGTCTCAAGTTTTGAGGAAACATGTAATTGGCATGCTGACCGCAGGAATGTACACCAGATAATTTAATGCTAATTTCTCTACCATAAGCCGCCTCCAACATTGTTTTAGACGTCCAACCAACTTGATTTAATTTGTCAATTAATCATTAAACCAGTTCAGGTGTCCCCGAGGAGCGGTTTGAGAAACAATGGCTACATCAACACCTAGGCTACATCAACAACTGTGTGCACCGCTATACACATATCCTGTTAAGCAATCACTCAGCAGTTGTACATCCATGGGTTTTCCCTATAGACGCACCACGCCTTTAATTGCCACCAAAACAGTTCTAAACAACTTCAGAATTAATTGGCTGTGTTGTCTTTGGAAGTTGTCCCGTTAATAACAATTGGTGCAGATGTGCCAGCTTTCAATTGCATAGGTAAGCCTACAAGGTCTTGAAATATGAAGAAAAATTGCTGTGAAATTTGATCAAGCAATCATGGCCGTCAAATTCACTACAGCTGCATATTACCTGAGAATAAATTGTCCTTTATCCGAGACGTTGTCAGCTAGGACCTGCGGATTGTATCCTGCTCAGATGAGAAATGATGCAAAAATACCTTCTCTTCCTCGCTTTCTGAAAACTGAAGATGAACTACTCTTGGGCAGATGTGTTTTATATGATGGAAAGAATGAGATGTGAAATTTGGCCAACCAGTGTGGTTCTAACCCATTTAAAGGGTAGGTGGTTCAAACTTGCAGGACCCGTTTGGCAGCTGACATTGTTGAGCCTCATTCATGCCTGTCAAAAAGTGTATCCACTGTGTAGCCTACTATAATCCAGGTATGGGCAAAGATGCAGTGGCAATGATGATACAGAATATATATGAGGAACTTCCTCATTCCTCCTCCTCAGATCTCAACTCTTCCCTAGTCAAGTATCAATAGGGATGTAAATGGGCCGCACCCTCTTTCCGCGGTTATGGTTTCAAGAACTGACACGGCCACAAATTTAGTATACACATTTCAACAACATTCTGGTTATCGTGGTGTAAATATTCCATAGCAAAACAAATGTCTGGGGTGAACCATTCATTTAAAACATTAGAAATCCCTTAAAAAAAACGTTGATCCCTATGAAGAAAAAAGCCAAGGGTACAATGCTGTGTACATACCAGAGTTAGGGGTCAAACAACCTACTCATTCCATACAACATTGCAGTCTGTATCATCAAATTAGAGAGCAGATACAAGTCAATGATCTGTTAGCGATCACATGATGGCACTCGATAGCAGCAGTATCGCCCAATCACAGAGCAGATACAAGTCAAGTGAACTTTCAGCGAACAAGTGATGGCACATCATGTGTGATTGGACAATACAGACCGCGAGGATTATGGTTAGTGGAGGCTTTATTGCTCTTTCTCAACACAGATGTGAAACGTCCATTACCGATGGGCACTACTATAATATTTGAATTGTTTTACTGTCTCAGTAGAAAATAGAATGTCTATGCTGCACAGTAATTTCGCTAATATTTGAAATCACCATAGGTTACAGGGATTGAGAATCCACTTCGGAACCCCTCGTTACAGCTCTTTCCTGCACAAGTCAACCCAAGTCAAGTATTAACCCTGAAGTACTCAAGTGTCACACCTCCTCCTCCATCCTCACCCTCCCCTAGTCAAGTATCAACCCTACACTAGTCAAATGTCACCCCTCCTCCTCAGACCTCACCCCTGCCTTGGTCAGTTATCACCCTTGCTCTAGTCAAGCTTCACTTCTCCTCACCCTTGCACTCTTTTATTCACAATAATTAGGTTTTCCATTGGCTGAAATAGAGAGCCAAGAAAACACATGATTGCAGAGTATTTCGTTTTTTAAGTAGCAAAAAAAGGCAGTTGGAAAACTTATTAATGTAAGTGAATACATTGAGGCCACTGTGTACGAGCTGCTAGCTAGTTAACTTTACCATATCCTGTAGCTAAGGGAATCTAGCTTTCTTGATGTTTTTAACTGTCAATCACAAGCTTAAAAAGACACAAGCTCCTTTCTTGTTAGGTCTAGGGTCTTTTTTTCTCAATTTCCGCCTGACTGATGTGCCCAAAGTAAACTGCCTGTTGCTCTGGCCCTGAAGCCAGGATATGCATATAATTGATACCATTGGAAAGAAGACGCTTTGATGTTTGTAGAAATCTTAAAATAATGTAGAAGACTGTAACACAATAGATATGGTTGGAGGAAATCCAAAGAAATTCAGAGCCCATGCTCTTACAATGGAAAGTATCAGGTCATTCTGAAATCTAGCTATCAGGATGGAATTCCTATAGCTTCCACTGGGTGTCAGTACTCAATGTTCAAGGTTTGTTTCTTCCAAAATGAGGAAGAATAATGAGTTTTAGTCCAGGGACACAGACTTGGAAATTTGTGGATGCGCGAGTGAGGAAGAGGACACGCACTTGCTAATATCGTTTTCCTATTGAACATACTTATTTTCGTATGAAATATTATAGTTTAATGACATTTTAGAGTATCTGAGGATTAAATAGAAACGTATTTTGACTTGATGAAACAATGTTTAGGGGAAGATTTTCAGATTCCTATCTGGGCATGTTGAACGAGTGGATTACTCAAATTGATGGCTCCAACAAAACTGAATTTTTGGGATGCAAAGAAGGATTTTAACTAACAGAACGACACTACATGCTATAGCTGGGACCCTTTGGATGACAAATCAGAGGAAGATTTTCAAACAGTAATTACATTTTTATCGCTATTTGTGAATTTATGAAACTTGTGCCGGTGGAAAAATATTTTGATGTGGGGTGCCGTCCTCAAACAAACGCACAGCATGCTTTCGCTGTAAAGCCTATTGTAAATCGCACAGTGCAGTTAAATTAACAAGAATTTAAGCTTTTAACCGATATAAGACACTTATATGTTCCTAAATGTTTAATATCCATAATTCGTATGATTATTTATTTGAATTGCGCGCCCTCCAGTTTCACCGGAAGTTGTTCCGCTAGCGGGACGCCTAGCCTTAAGGGTCTCTTTTGCAAGGGAATCCTGCACATACAATTCATAGACAAATCAAATCAGATTACTGAAATACAACACAACAAACAATTAAGAAAAACAGCCACATTCCTCAGAAAATAGTTCCCCGAATCAATATGTTTAATTGCCCAAGTGGCGTCAGAGCAACCAATTGCATTTTGCAGTTGGTTCTAGCAATGAGGTATATTACAATTAGGACCTAATTCAGTGATCGGGATAAGTTCCTCATGTTTTTATACTTTAGCAACAAAGTTAGGTAAGTTGGAAGCTTGTGTTGTAGGGTTTTGTAAACAAAAATGGAGTAAATAATTGATCTACCGGACTTTAATGAGGACCAGCCCACCATTTGATACGGATGCAGTGGTATTAAGTATTGAAACTGTCACAAGTTATAAAATGAATGGCATTATGGTAGACAGCATCCAAAGATTTAGAGTAGTGATTGCTGCAATCTGGTAAATGGTGTCACAATAATCAAGAACTGTCAGGCAGTTGACTGTACAATCTGCTTCCTGCTATTAGAGGGAGGCAAGAAGATCTATTTCTAAAAAAGAAGCCTCTTTAAGTCTTAGCTTTTTAACAAGCTCAACCATGTTTTTTAAACATGAAGTCTTTGTTATCCAAATGACCAGATATTTGTAGGCAGGAACCCAAATCAATGGGAGACCCATCCAATGAATTTTATTTATTTTTTTATTTCACCTTTATTTAACCAGGTAGGCTAGTTGAGAACAAGTTCTCATTTACAACTGCGACCTGGCCAAGATAAAGCATAGCAGTGTGAGCAGACAACACAGAGTTACACATGGAATAAACAATTAACAAGTCAATAACACAGTAGAAAACAAAGGGGGAGTCTATATACAATGTGTGCAAAAGGCATGAGGAGGTAGACGAATAGTTACAATTTTGCAGATTAACACTGGAGTGATAAATGTTCAGATGGTCATGTACAGGTAGAGATATTGGTGTGCAAAAGAGCAGAAAAGTAAATAAATAAAAACAGTATGGGGATGAGGTAGGTGAAAATGGGTGGGCTATTTACCAATAGACTATGTACAGCTGCAGCGATCGGTTAGCTGCTCAGATAGCTGATGTTTGAAGTTGGTGAGGGAGATAAAAGTCTCCAACTTCAGCGATTTTTGCAATTCGTTCCAGTCACAGGCAGCAGAGTACTGGAACGAAAGGCGGCCAAATGAGGTGTTGGCTTTAGGGATGATCAGTGAGATACACCTGCTGGAGCGCGTGCTACGGATGGGTGTTGCCATCGTGACCAGTGAACTGAGATAAGGCGGAGCTTTACCTAGCATGGACTTGTAGATGACCTGGAGCCAGTGGGTCTGGCGACGAATATGTAGCGAGGGCCAGCCGACTAGAGCATACAAGTCGCAGTGGTGGGTGGTATAAGGTGCTTTAGTGACAAAACGGATGGCACTGTGATATACTGCATCCAGTTTGCTGAGTAGAGTGTTGGAAGCCATTTTGTAGATGACATCGCCGAAGTCGAGGATTGGTAGGATAGTCAGTTTTACTAGGGTAAGCTTGGCGGCGTGAGTGAAGGAGGCTTTGTTGCGGAATAGAAAGCCGACTCTTGATTTGATTTTTGATTGGAGATGTTTGATATGAGTCTGGAAGGAGAGTTTGCAGTCTAGCCAGACACCTAGGTACTTATAGATGTCCACATATTCAAGGTCGGAACCATCCAGGGTGGTGATGCTAGTCGGGCATGCGGGTGCAGGCAGCGATCGGTTGAAAAGCATGCATTTGGTTTTACAAGCGTTTAAGAGCAGTTGGAGGCCACGGAAGGAGTGTTGTATGGCATTGAAGCTTGTTTGGAGGTTAGATAGCACAGTGTCCAATGACGGGCCGAAAGTATATAGAATGGTGTCGTCTGCGTAGAGGTGGATCAGGGAATCGCCCGCAGCAAGAGCAACATCATTGATATACACAGAGAAAAGAGTCGGCCCGAGAATTGAACCCTGTGGCACCCCCATAGAGACTGCCAGAGGACCGGACAGCATGCCCTCCGATTTGACACACTGAACTCTGTCTGCAAAGTAATTGGTGAACCAGGCAAGGCAGTCATCCGAAAAACCGAGGCTACTGAGTCTGCCGATGAGAATATGGTGATTGACAGAGTCGAAAGCCTTGGCAAGGTCGATGAAGACGGCTGCACAGTACTGTCTTTTATCGATGGCGGTTATGATATCGTTTAGTACCTTGAGTGTGGCTGAGGTGCACCCGTGACCGGCTCGGAAGCCAGATTGCACAGCGGAGAAGGTACGGTGGGATTCGAGATGGTCAGTGACCTGTTTGTTGACTTGGCTTTCGAAGACCTTAGATAGGCAGGGCAGGATGGATATAGGTCTGTATAACTATGTAGTCCATCTGAAACATTTGTGAGAACTAAAGAACAATATATATTTTTCTTGTCTGCATTAAATACAAGGTTTAAATCAACCAGAGCTTTCTGTAAGGTAATACGGTCAGATTGCAGTTGGGGAAATCTACATTCAGATTAATATTACACGTTTTAACAGATATATAGTTATATAAATAGTAAAGAGAACAGGTCCTTGTACCGTCCCCTACGGTACACTTTTTTTTTTTACACTTTTTTTGTTGTTGTAATATCCAGGAAACTTGATTTAACACCATTAGAGATCACACATTGAGTCCTGTCTGACAGATAATTGTCAAGCCACTTGCAAGAAGCCTGATCCAGGCCGATTTCAGTCAACCATTGATTACCTTTCATTCACCTTTCATTCATTCAACCATTGATTTACCTTTCATTCATTTTTATTGCTATTTAGGTGTTGAGGCATTCGACAAGAATGTGTAGGTAAATGAAAATGAATCTAATTTTGGACTCAGCTGTCTAATGACTGCCACCTGTGAGGAGTGACTGCTTTTGATCTTGGGTCCTCTCTGTCCCTTTCAGACAGCCCTACCTAACCTGGTCTTTCTGTCACTCAGTGGGAGGTTTGTTGGGGAATGTGCACTTTGTGACTTCAGGGCAACACATGGGTGTCATTCAAAAGAGCTCATGTACTGAGAGGATCGGTCAGATTACTAGGGCAGTTTACACCAGTTTATTGGCAAAGTGGAGTCTTGTGCATTGCAAATATTCAAATGGTGTAAACGTCATGGAACTACTGATGCTGTTGGTCGAGCTATTGTTGGTGGTGATACTGTATATGCATAACAGCACCAAACCATGACATCTCATGGTGGTAATTTCTGTAACCTGAAACCATATGCCAAGTCTTCTTCCTTGCTGAGAAGGAAACAACATTTCCTGGATCAGGACAGTAGATTTCACAAGTCATATGACTTCTCAGAAACTTCCAGAACTATCCCTTAAAAGTGCACTCAATGAACCGAGATCGATAAATCCTGTTTTACACATGTCCATGTCATCACTTTTCACTTTGATCGTATGCACCTTAAAGTGATTTGTACATCGATTTTGTATTTATCTATATAGTATCAGAGTATTTTATTAATATAGTCATCAAGATCTGATGAATATAACTTATAAATGCCTCATGAGCGCAGTTCAACTGTCTTACCCCAACAAAGCCCAAATAGGCGTGTTTTAGTTTGAAAACAAACACCCCATCGCTCAACTGTTAACCAAAAAGTTGTGGGGATTCCGTTTTTATGTTGTTTGAATTACAGATTGTAGCTTTTAAATTACAATATTATATGAATAGATACTGTACGTGATAGGATTGTCATGACGTTGGCCTGGAGGTAGGTTTATCACAGTCATAAATACCTCTTCCCTTTTTCCTCTCTCTACCCTACTGATGTTACATTTGCAAACACCTTGGTTAACATAGAGATTCTGGGAACATCAGAAGGTGGGGGGAAGTTAACTATATTCTGGTAATCCGACCAATTGAACATATGCGGTGGTACTTAATGAATATGATGTCAGTTCGGTTGTCATCTGAGACATTGTCATCAATGATAAGATGACATAAACTCTACAGTGAAAAGTCTACACATCAGAGTTATCGGATTTACATGGAATTGTTGTTCAATTTCAATGTTTGAATATGAAATTATTCGTGATGGGATGAAATGTGATTTTAGCTTCTAAAATGTGAGATTTGGGTTTTCATAAGGTTAGGGCCCTGCTCAATCAGTGGCCCTCCCCTGTGAAGGGACATGGGCTATAAAACTTTTCAAACACGCCCTCCTCTCCCTTCCTATATAAAGCCTTGACGACAATATAACCTCCTGTTCTGACGATGTGAGGACGACGGTCCGATGTCAGAATGGTTCACATAATAACTACAGACCGAAGCCAACATCAGTGTGAGCTTTGGTTGCGAATGGTATGAACTTTGAACTCTTATTCACTACAGACGTGATACCTCCTAGCCGTTGAGTTAGCAACAGCAGCTGCAAACGCAGTTTAGCAAGGAACAGACAGAGTATCCCATCTACCACACAACAATGTTACTACAACATATCCAATTGACCACCAGAGACATTCTTCAAAGGACAAAGGACTCAGTCTAGCAACACGGCCTTCCATCTACCACCAACCTACCAAAGCGCAGCTCAGAGTAAATATTTATTGCATTTTCCTTTTCCAAATGGGCAGTAATTTAGAATGCATAATGTACTGTATTTACGATAGCACAGCTTCTTTCTTTGTTACCCAGTCTTCCCGCTCACTCAAACCCAGCCCTTTTCTTTTGTGTAACAAGCTGTCATATCTGTTCCGCCCGCTAGGGACATTTTCCTTTATGACGTGTGTGATTAGTTAGGTATTTAGTAAATAAATAATTCAACCCAATTTTGTATTGCTGATTCAACTTCTTAGCCAGGGTTCGTGAAGATAGCCAAGAATTTACAACTTTCAGATGAGACTGATTTAAGGTGACGATGAATATTGACTGCTTAGTGATGTAAAATATTACTAGGTCTTTAAGAGTTTATTCGGAAGATAACAGCTCTATAAATATTATTCCACGGTGCTCCGACTCTGTAGCTAATTACATTTACATGATTAGCTCAATCAGGTAATATTCATTACGGAGAAATTATTTTATAGAATAGCATGTCCTATCACTTAATCCGGCATAGCCAAAGACACCACAGTATGTAGACATCCAGTGTGAAAAACTGGTTGTAAAATATTTGACATATAGCTGATACATCCGTTGATGTGATGTACAACTGTAGAGCAAAGCCCTTATATGAAATAGAACTACAGACCCATATGCCAGTTTATAGGTTACATAAAGATAAAATACCAAGATGTCAGCATTTTGACGGTTTCTAATCATAACATGTTGGAAATTATGACAGTCAAACAGAAAACAGATACACAGATACACGCATCTGCCCGAACCTGAATTTACTTCTTCAATCCTCTTAGATCATTACACTTGTGATGGGCACTCAAATCATCATAAAATTATCATAAATTCATAGCTTACCCAATACCCTACTGTAATTGATCACACACAACAAACCATGTAACATGTTATTTTGCATTACAGACCAAATAGCCTTTTAGGCCTATGTAAATCCATGACTCTTGCATTTCACATTTGACTCAAATAGACCCACACATAATAAATCATAGGCCTACAATTAATCGGCTATGAGACTAGAACATAACGCGCTGATTTAACAGTAATTATCACAATAGTCTTGGCAACATCTAACTGGCTCCTCGACAAGGAATTAGTAGGCTAGGCTAGGATCAGTGACCAGGAGATAGTAGGCTAGGCTCAGCGACCAGGAGATAGTAGGCTAGGCTCAGTGACCAGGAGATAGTAGGCTAGGCTCAGCAACCAGGAGATAGTAGGCTAGGCTCAGCAACCAGGAGATAGTAGGCTAGGCTCAGTGACCAGAAGCTAGTAGGCTAGGCTAGGATCGGTGACCAGGACATAGTAGACTAAGCTTAGCGATCAGGAGATAGTAGGCTAGGCTAGGATCGGTGACCAGGACATAGTAGACTAAGCTTAGTGATCAGGAAATAGGAGGCTAGGCTAGAAGGTCACAAATGTAACTATTTAACACTAAGAGAGCCGAGAGAATCATATTGATGACTCCAAGTGTATGTAAACTTCCGACTTCAACTGTAGCGTAGAGACTGTTATATTTCGAAACATGAGTCTCAAGTTATTTATATGATTACACTGGTAATAGGACAGTTGCTGTAGCCTATTTCTTGCAAGGCACATCAGAGTATAAATGTGAAGAACTTGGAGAGGTTCGGGAATTGGCTATACCTGTGAAGTTTTCCAGGATTCTAAATAACAGATTTTCAAACTTTCTTCCCTGATTGTGATGGATTTTTGATACAAAGCCCATCTTTGGTAAAAAGTCCTCAAAAACAATTTGGGCTGCAGTTTTCCATGACTTATTTCTGTTGACGTAGGCTTGTGCAAATTTTGTAAAGTTATCTAAAATTACTAAAATGTACTCGTAGCCCCCTCTGCTTTTCTCCAAATGCACAATGTCAATTGAAATCATCTGGAAACGAGCTGTAGACCGTACGTGTTGCATTGGGAACATAGTTCTTACACTGGATTTCATTTGTTTGATTCACTTACACACTTTAGTGATGAAGTGTTCAATGTCATGCTGCATGCGCTGCCAAAAAAAGCGTTCTCGCGCTAAATTCAACACTCTTTCTATTCCTAGATGGGCCATTTCACTGTGTAACTACTTGTAAGTAAGTGATCTGTACTGACTTGGTACCTCAACTTTTGTCCTTTTTGTTGTTTCTGTTTTCCTTTGGAAACATTCCCTGTCTTAGGTCAGTTAGGATCACCACTTAATTTTAAGAATGTGAAATGTCAGAATAATAGTATAGAGAATGATTTATTTCAGCTTCTATTTCTTTCATCACAGAAGTTTACATACACTGAATTAGTATTTGGTAGCATTGAGTTTAAATTGTTTAACTTGGGTCAAACGTTTCACAATACGTTGGGTGAATTTTGGCCCATTCTCCCTGACAGAGCTGGTGTAACTGAGTCAGGTTTGTAGGCCTCCTTGCTCGCACACGCTTTTTCAGTTCTGCCCACAAATTTTCTATAGGATTGAAGTCAGGGCTTTGTGATGGCCACTCCAATACCTTGACTTTGTTGTCCTTAAGCCATTTTGCCACAACTTTGGAAGTATGCTTGGGGTCATTGTCCATTTGGAAGACCCATTTGCGACCAAGCTTTAACTTCCTGACTGATGTCTTGAGATGTTGCTTCAATATATCCACAAAATTTTCCATCCTCATGATGCCCCAGTCCCTTCTGCAGCAAAGCACCCCCACAACATGATGCTGCCACCCCCGTGCTTCACGGTTGGGATGGTGTTCTTCGGCTTGCAAGCCTCCCCCTTTTTCCTCCGAACGTAATGATGGTCATTATGGCCAAACAGTTATTTTTGTTTCATCAGAGCAGAGGACATTTCTCCAAAAAGTATGATATTTGTCCCCACGTACAGTTGCAAACCGTAGTCTGGCTTTATTATGGCGGTTTTGGAGCAGTGGCTTCTTCCTTGCTGAGCGACATTTCAGGTTATGTTGATATAGTACTTGTTTTACTGTGGATATAGATACTTTTGTACCTGTTTCCTCCAGCATCTTTACAAGGTCCTTTGCTGTTGTTCTGGGATTGATTTGTACTTTTCGCACCAAAGTACCTTCGTCTCTAGGAGACAGAATGCGTCTCCTTCCTGAGCAGTGTGACGGCTGCGTAGTCCCATGATATTTATACTTTCGTACTATTGTTTGTACAGATGAACGTGGCACTTTCAGGCATTTGGAAATTGCTCCCAAGGATGAACCAGACTTGTGGAGGTGTACATTTCTTTTCTAAGGTCTTGGGTGATTTATTTGGATTTTCCCATGATGTCAAGCAAAGAGGCACTGAGTTTGAATGTAGGCCTTGAAATACATCCACAGGGACACCTCCAATTGACTCAAATGATTTCAATTAGCCTATCAGAAGCTTCTAAAGACATTACATAATTTTCTGGGATTTTCCAAGCTGTTTAAAGGCACAGTCAAGTTAGTGTATGTAAACTTCTGACCCACTGGAATTGTGTTGCAATGAATTGTAAGTGAAATAATATGTCTGTAAACAATTGCTGGAAAAATTACTTGTGTCCTGCACAAAGTAGATGTCCTAACCGACTTGCCAAAACTATAGTTTGATAACAAGAAATTTGTGGTGGGGTTGAAAAACTAGTTTTAATGACTCCAACCCAAGTGTATGTAAACTTCCGACTTCAACTGTACATAAGTATTCAGACCCTTTACTAGGTACGTTGATGAAGTACCTTTGGCAGCGATTACAGCCTCAAGTCTTCTTGGGTTTGAAGCTACAAGCTTGCACACTTGTATTTGGGGAGTATCTCCCATTCTCTGCAGATCCTCTCAAGCTCTGTCAGGTTGAATGGGGAGCGTCACTCTCCAGCTATTTTCATGTCTCTCCAACAACGTTTGATTGGGTTCAAGTCTGGGCTCTGGCTTTGCCACTCAAGAACATTCAGAGAGTCCCAAAGCCACTCTTGCGTTGTCTTGGCTGTGTGCTTAGAGTCTTTGCCCTGTTGGAAGGTGAACCTTCGCCCCAGTCTGAGTTCATGGGGAAGATTTTCATCAAGGATCTCTCTGTACTTTGCTCTGTTCATCTTTCCCTCAACCCTGACTTGTCTCCCAGTCCCTTCCGCAGAAAAACATCCCCACAGCATGATGCTGCCACGACCATGCTTCACCGAAGGGATGGTGCCAGGTTTCCTCCAGACGTGACGCTAGGCATTCAGGCTAAAGAATTAAGTCTTAGTTTCATCAGACCAGAGAATATTTTTTCTCAATGGTCTGAGAGTCCTTTAGGTGCCTTTTGGCAAACTCCACGCGGGTTGTCATGTGCGTTTTTCGGAGGAGTGGCTTCCATCTGGCCACTCTGCCATAAAGGCCTGACTGGTGGAGTACTGCAGAGATGGTTGTCCTTCTGGAAGGTTTTGCCATCTCCACAGAGGAACTCAGGAGTTCTGTCAGAGTGACCATTGGGTTCTTCATCCCCTCTCTGACAAAGGCCTTTCTCCCCCGATTACTCAGTTTGGCCGGTCGGCACTTCTAAGAAGAGTCTTTGTGGTTCCAAACTTCACCCATTTAAGAATGACGGAGGCCACTTTGTTTTTGGGGACATTCAATGCTGCAGAAATGTTTTTGGTACCCTTCCCCAGATCTGTGTCTCGACACAATCCTGTCTCAGGGCTCTACAGACAATTCCTTTGACCTTATGACTTGTTTTTTTCTCTGACGGGTACTGTCAACAGTGGGACCTTGTATAGACAGGTGTGTGCCTTTCCAAATCATGTCCAGTCAATTGAATTTCCACAGGTGGACTCCAATCAAGTTGTAGAAACATCTCAAGGATGATAAATGGAAACAAGATGCACCTGAGCTCAATTTGCAAAACTTACTAACAACCTGTTTTCGATTTGTCACTTTAGGGGTATTGTGTGTAGATTTTTGAGGAAAATGTTTTATTTAATTAATTTTATAATAAGTGTGTAACGTAACAAAATATGGAAACAGTCAAGCGGTCTGAATACTTTCCAGATGCACTGTATGTCAAGGGGTTATTTTCACTGTACACTATCACAGAGGGAGCATAAAAGAGCTAATCTCAGAACTGTTCAGCCACTGCCCATTTGAGGGCCAAGAATTGCAGTTTCCCCAAGTGAGGGTGATAGTTTCTCTCTGCTTGTGCCAGGGTGCGGGAGACATATCCAATGACTCTCAGTTCGCCACCTCCCAACCCCTCTTCGGAGGCATCAACGTGCAAGATAAGGGTCCATAAAATCTGGGTAATGAAGTAAATGTGCATTAGTCAACACACTCAACAACTATTCTAATGCTATCTGGTGAGCATCCTCCCATATAACCTTCTGGTGGGACAGCTGCATAGCTACCATGGGCCTTTGCTTCCCGGATGCTGGGGTCCCAGACTTCACTGCTAGTAAGTCATAGAGACATTTTGCATGTTGTGAGAAGTTCTGTATATAACCCCTGTAGTACCCTAGAAACCCCAGTAGTTTCCTCAGCTCTCTCACTTGTTAGTGGCCTGTTAACCTGTTCTTGCACTGCTACAATTTCTTTAACAACCATTCTGTAATTTTCAGAATAAATCATTTTTACAAAATAATAGACCTCATTCTGAAATAGGGGTCCGTTATTTTACCCCATTTATTTTGCTGCCTGACTACCTGACGGACATCTTCCACATGTTATCAAATCAAATCAAATGAATGACTAAAAATAAGCACATCATCCAAATATGTTATACAGATTCGATCTCTTATACCCTCTAAACTTTCCTCCATGCTTCGTTGCAAGGCAGAGGGGCTGTTTGATAAGTCAAACGTTATTCTGTTCCATTCATGTAAGGCCCAAGGAGGGCTGAAAACAGTGTCTTTCCTGGACTCCTCTCCCACAAAGCCTTGTTGGTTTGCCTTTCATCTAAAACTGTAAACCATGAGTTTCCTCCCAAACCATCAAGTATTTCCTGTATTCGGGGTATGGGATGCCTTTCCAGAACAGTCTTGTTCAATCCCCTGTAATCAACACAAAGACTTAAACACCCATTTTTCCATACACAGACCAGAGGTGATGCAGTGGTAATTCATTTTTTATTCAGGAGCCTCTGAAGGTGACATTTCACCTCGGCATACTGAAGGGGCTATTGTGTTTCTTTTCTACTGTTATGTTATAAGTTAATGTTAACTCGATTTGGAGATTTTTAATGCAATCTATGTTCATGTCATCTAGGCAAAAATGGCTGATTCCTCTCTGAGCATCTATTTGACTAATGCTTGTTGTTCTTGGCTCAAGTGCTGTACATCTACAGGTGGTTCCCACCACTCTGTGTGACAGGTGTCAGTGCCAGGCTTCGGTGGGGATCTGTCATGAATGTGTGCTATAGTAACCTTTCCTTCACTGGGCGCTGGAACCAGGTGACACGCTACCACTGTCTGTAATGCCCCTATCACTGACATTTTCAACATGTCCATGATTGAGTCTGTAATACCAACATGTTTCAAGCAGACCAACATAGTCCCTGTGCCCAAGAACACAAAGGCAACTTTCCTAAATGACTACAGACCCATAGCACTCACGTCCGTAGCCATGAAGTGCTTTGAAAGGTTGGTAATGGCTCACATCAACACCATTATCCCAGAAACAGTACATCACTGATCATTCTGTTGGTCATTGCTAGACAACCATTTTCAAGTCTTGCCCTAGATTTTCAAGTAGATATTAAGTCAAAACTGTAACTCTGACATTTAGGAACCTTCGCCGTCTTTTTAGTAAGTAACTCCAGTGTTGATTTGGCCTTGTGTTTTAGGTTATTGTCCTGCTGAAAGGTAAAATGATTTCCCAGTGTCTGGTGGAAAGCAGACTATCCCAGGTTTGCCTCTAGGATTTTGCCTGTGCTTAGCTCCATTCTGTTTCTTTTATTTCGGAAAAACTCCCCAGTCCTTAACGATTACAAGCATACCTGAGGTGGCAGATAGCCTTGAGGTTAGAGTGTTGGGCCAGTAACCGAAAGGTTTCTAGATTGAATCCCTGAGCTGACAAAGTATAAATCTGTTGTTCTGAAAAAGGCAGTTAACCCACTGTTCCTAGGCCGTCACTGTAAATAAGAGCTTGTTCTTAACTGACTTGCCTAGTTGAACAACAAATACCCATAACATGATGCAGCCACCACTATGCTTCAAAATATGAAGAGTGGTACTCAGTAATGTGTTGCATTGGGTTTGCCCTAAACATAACACTTTGTATTCAGCACAAAAAGTGAATTGCTTTGCCACATTTTTTGCTGTATTAATTTAGTGTCTTTTTGTTAACGGTATGCATGTTTTGGAAAGCAATTATTCCGTACAGACTTCCTTCTTTTCACTCTGTCAATTAGTTTAGTATTGTGGAGTAACTACAATGTTGTTGATCCATCCTCAGTTTTTCTCCTATCACTACCATTAAACACCGTAACTTTTTTAATGTCACTATTGGCCTCATGGTGAAATCCCTGAGCGGTTTCCTTCCTCTCCGCCAAATTAGTTAGGAAGGATGCCTGTATCTTTGTAGTGACTGGGTGTATTGATACACCATACAGTGTAATCAATTACTTCACCATCCTCACAGGAATTTTTACTACCAATAGGTCCTTTCTTTGTGAGGCATTGGAAAACCTCCCTGGTCTTTGTGGTTGAGTCTGAAATTCACTGCTCGACTGAGGGACCTTACAATTATCTGTATGTGTGAAATACAGAGATGAGGTAGTCATTCAAAAATCACGTTAGACACTATTGTTGCTCACAGAGTGAGTCCATGCAACTTATTATGTGACTTGTTAAGCAAATGTGTACTTTTGAACTAATTTAGACTTGCCAGAATGAAGGGGTTGAATTCTTGACTCAAGACATTTCAGCTTTTCATTTTCAATTCATTTGTAAAAAAGTAAAAACATTATGGGGTATTGTGTGTAGGCCAGTGACAACAAATCTCAATTTAATCCATTTTCAATTCAGGCTTTAACACAACAAAATGTGGAAAGAGTCAAGGATTGTGATTTGTTTTTGAAGCCTGCGTGACTCCAGACAATGCTTTAAGCTTTTAGAGGTCAACTGTTGGTTGTCAGAGCGTTGTGGGTCTGCGTAGACCAATCCTTGAATGGCCTACGCAGTCACACACCTTCTGCAGGTAAAATATTTGTCTCATTCAAAGAATTCAAGACAGTAGTAGCTTCCTGGTAGCAAGTGGATGTTATTCAGGTTACTGTGGATATTGTTACAATGATCAACCAGTAATGTTAGTTCTGCAACTTTCCAGAAAATGAGAGACAGACAACTATTGAGATTACTTTTATATGTCTCTATGTACTATTTAATCTATATACAGTATTAAAGGTAATACACAACATCAGTACCACCAGCCATTTTTGTTTGTTGAATTACATTCTGAATGTTGAACATTTCTGTATTGGATATTGAGAGAGAGAAAGAGAGAGACGGAGGATGTGGTCACCTCAAGGCGTAGTGTGTGTGTCTGTCACATCTTCGATCATCGATAATGTGATTAGAAAACGTTGTGTACAACAGCAAACTTTCCAGAACATGGACATGTCTTATATGGGCAGAAAGCGTATGTTCTTGTTAATCTAACTGCAGTGTCCAATTTACAGTAGCTATTACAGAAATAATACCATGCTATTGTTTGAGGATAGTGCAAAACAACAAAACACTTTCATCAAGGCAACTGGTTTGATACATTCACATCTGAAGGTAAATAATGTACTTACACTCAGTATTCTTGCTCTGATTTGTCATCCTGAGGGTCCCAGAGATAAAATGTAGTGTAGTTTTGTTTGAAAAAAATCATGTTTATATTAAAATGTAGGAACTAGGCAGTACAGTTTGACCGCACTCCTGTCTCTGGCTCCACACCCTTCCCGCCCGGCCACCTAGATGTGTGAAGGTTAGTGTCTTTTCTGTAGTGAAGCTAATAATTCATCATGTATGACATTCCTGGGAGTGTGTAAATTTAAAACCTTTATTACCATAGGACTTGTATATGTTCTCTATAGTTATGTACTTGAAAATGTATAAGTTGACCAATTCAGCACATTTGAGCAAACTCCTGGCAGACTTGATGCAAAATATTGTGTAGGAGGTAATACTTCACTGGATCAGTCTGAAATGTTGCACAGACACACTGCTGCCATCTTGTGGACAACATCTAAATTACACAGGTTCCTGTCTTAATAATGTATGGCCTTTCTCTTGCTTCTCAAAGATGATGGAATTAAAAAAATACAGAAAACGCATATTTTTTTGTTTGTACTATCTTTTACCAGATCTAATGTGTTATTCTCCTAGATAAATTTCACATTTTAACAAACGTCCAAGTGTTTCCTTTCAAATGGATATGCATACTGTATCCTTGCTTCAGGTCCTGAGCTACAGTCGGCTAGAACTTTCTTCTGACACCGCCTGTTATAGAGGTCAAGAAGGCTCGGCCCCAGTGATCTACTGGGCCTAACGCATTAGTGCGTTAGCCCTCTATAGTGCCTTTACCGTCGGATGCCAAGCAGTTACTATACCAAACAGTAATGCAGCCAGTCAAGATACTCTCAGTGGTACAGCTTTATAACCTTTTGAGGATCTGAGGGCCCGTGCCAAATCTTATCAGCCTCCTGAGGGGTAAGAGGCATTGTCATGCCCTCTTCACAACTGTGTTGATGAGTTTGGACCATGAAAGGTCCTTAGTGATGTGGACTTCGAGGAACATGAAGCTATCGACCCGCTCCACTACAGGATGCCACAATTGCCTAGTTAGAAGTTGTACACATGGGCCTGATGTGACAGCTCAGAGCTTCTGCTCCTAACTGTCCATATACTTTTCTTGGCTGGGAGGAGGAGGCAAGGATCAAGGGGTTTACTGATGGTGAGAATGGGTGGTCTCATCATTGAACATTAATTTGCCCAACAGTTTTGATATATGTTCATAATAATCCATTACACCCCATATTATGCTACTTAGTAATAATATATAAATATACTTTCCATACTACAAAAACAAGCATACAACGTTGTAGGAGATTTCTAAACTAAACTTTCTTTTCAGTTGAAGAAACTTCTTTTGTGGAGTGATTGATATTACTGAAGGACAGAATGAAACTTAAAAAGAGACAATTTCATGCCATTAATTAAGGAGCTTGATGGAGGTTTGCAAAATATATGTATTGCGTTTTTGGTTTTGAATAAGAGAGATCTATATCTTTAGTGTTCAGAAGCTATATAGTGCTCATGCAGTGTGTGAGCGGTGTATGATGCTATGTGCTTCTCATTTCTTTCTTTGCATTTTCCCATCTTGGATATATGGATCTATCTACACACTTTCCCCTGCTGTCGTTGATATCCCCTTATAGTTTTGTACTCCATATGTTGCATTAGGTATTGTATAATTTGAATGACCAGAATGCAAAAACACCTCACACATTTCTTAAACTAACTTGAGGTATTATTCGTATTGATGGTATCGCTCAGAATATGAACTGGTATTTTTCAATGTTGAGTGCAAGTCACAATTTTCTACTGCGTTTATAAATTGGAACACTACTTTCTCAAAGAAAAAAAATAAGATTTAATGTTTCATTCAAAACGTTTATTTAATGACAGATAGATTTACAGGAATACTGAACAAACATATACATGCAACATGTAAAGTGTTCATATGCCAAAACTGTTATGGGGGGTGGATTATCTTGGCAAAGGATATATTCTCACTAACAGAGATGAAAACAAATTTGTGCACAACATTTGAAAAAAATTACATTTTTTTTTGCTTATGGCACATTTCTGGGATCTTAAAATTTCAGCTCATGAAACATGGGGCTAACATTTTACATGTTGTGCAGGTTTGTAAATTGTTACTCATATGGTAACTCATACTGTAAATGTTTTATGAATAAATTATTCAACCCAATTACATGACCCAAAAAAGAATTATATTAAAACAGTAACGAAGAAAATGTACTTCTACGTGTTTTACATATTGGATTGAATGTTAACAAGATAAGAAGATACAATGTTTTTAAAACAGTGCAGTGCTCAGCATTACTTCATCGGCCCCTTTGACACACTTCAGTGATTTGCCCAAAATAACTCAAAGTAAATATCATAAAGGTATTTGGTATTTGGTCTTGGTGAATTTAAAAACAGATATAAAGTAGTTACAATCAGTTAATAACTAAAAATGCAACTATGATCAAATAGCACAATAAAAAAAAAGTATACAATAGGATTTGGATGTCACAAGTTGTAGGAACGGTTTTCTAATCTTTCAGTTATTTTCCATATTAATCTAACAGATAAAACATGTGCAAGCTGCTGTGTGCAAGATGCAAATAAATAAGTAATGTCTATATGGTTAAGTATAAATACAGTCACTTGAAAGAAAAGGTATATGCATTTAATATTCATAAGCAGAAAAAAACTATATGATTTCTTTAAGGAATGTCAAAAATATCATACTTGACATCAAAAGGTACAGTTAGGTGTGTTTTTGTTTGTGTATGTACTTGGGGGAATGTACATGAAATACATATACATTTTGCCAATTAACACAGGCACAATCCATTGTGCATTCTTCTGCCAAAGCAGGTCCTTAATCATAAGGCTGTCTCTATGAGAGCTGGAAAACCGTTCATTGGTGAAAAAAATGCCATAGGAGCTATGACACAGGCTATTAGTTAGCCAGCAACTGTACCATTAGCAGTGCCAAAGTGAGAGGCAAGAAAGCCAGACAGAAGGCAGTGGGTCGGGGAGCACTTCCTGAATTGACTGATGACTCTGAAAAAGTAGGAAAAATAAAGATATGGTTCAGTGAATGATGAAAATAGATTGTCTTTTCGTGTTTCTGTTCAAATGTTGACTTTGCTCTTACATATGTGTAGTTGTATTGTGACAATTAATACATACCAACATTGGCGCTGCCCGGTAGGATGTTCAGGGAGGTGGAACTCATGGTGAAAGTTGCCTGTGCGCTGCATGCGCTGGGAACCGAAGATTTGTTCCTGAACACGAGGGTCATGTTGGTAACTACAGATCCACTCCTAGGAAAGAAAGTGGACAACCCACAGAAATCATTATCATCACTGTCATAATCAAAGTATTCAAGTCGGTAATGAGAATTCATACTTACTTGAATGAGTTGACAATGGAACGAAGGAAGTTTGGGGTTCCAGCAAAAATCTTGTTCACCTGCATTGAAATATTAAAATATGATTACCAAAGGTTAACAGAGTCAAAGAGTCAAAACACCAAGCGCTACAAGAAGGTGCCCCAGACTCGTCTGCTAATTGGGATACTTTAGCTGTTTTTTTTTCTGAGAGAGGGAAATGGTGTAAATCAAGATGACTTAATGTGTTCTGAAAAATGAGATGTTGAGAATCATAATAAATAACGCTTTGATGTCATAGAACAAAGCCCAGACTGCTCACGATTGACCTTGATATTGGATGCCTGTCCATGTCGTAAAGACATCAGGAAATCCCATAATCCCATAACAACAGATACAAAGGTTGCAGGTTCAATACCAGTTGTAGACACTAGTTTATTATGTTTTTGTTTCAACTCTATCCCAAACATTAACCGTTAACTTAACCTTTCGGAATGAATGCCTAAACATACTGTTTTAACCCTATCCAAAACCTTAACCATTAACGGAAAATGTGTCATACATGAATACTGACATGCAATACGTCAAATTTCGAAGTTGCTCCAAACTTCAAATTTCAAAGTTAGGAATACGCCACTCAAAAACAGACTTTTATTATTTGTTTCATTCGTCAATTGTTGATATAATCCTCAAAATGTTTGCATGTCAGCAATCACATTTTCAAGATATAAACCTCTTGAAACTAGGGGGCACTATTTTCATTTTTGGAAAAATAATGTTCCCAAAGTAAATGGGCTATTTTTCAGGACCAGACAATAGAATATGCATATAATTGACAGCTTAGGATAGAAAACACTCTAAAGTTTCCAAAACTGTTAAAATATTGTCTGTGTTACGGTTTTCTTCCGTCGAAAGAGAGTCGGACCAAAATGCAGCGTGGTAAGTTAGATACATGTTTAATAAACTAATAAACACGACATACAAAACAACAAACGGAACGTGAAAACCTATACAGCCTATCTGGTGAAATACAAAACACTGAGACAGGAACAATCACCCACGAAACACTCAAAGAATATGGCTACCTAAATATGTTTCCCAACCAGAGACAACGAGAATCACCTGCCTCTGATTGAGAACGCCTCAGGCAACCATAGACTTTGCTAGAACACCCCACTAAGCCACAATATATAAAACCCATATATAAACACAACACAAAATAAACCCATGTCACACCCTGGCCTGACAAATAAATATATAAACACAAAATACTAAGACCAGGGCGTGACAGTCTGTGAGTATAACAAAACTGATATTGCAGGCAAAAGCCTGAGAAAAATCCAATCAGGAAGTGACTCTTATTTGGAAACCTCTGCGTTCCTATGCGTCCCTATTGAGCAGTGAAAGTGATATCAACCAGATTCCTTTTTCTATGGCTTCCCTAATGTGTCTAGTGTCACAAGACATAGTTTCAGGCTTTTATTTTGAAAAATGAGTGTGAGCGACAACATTGTGTCAGTGGTCAGCTGGTGGCTCTCAGAGTGATATGTTTCTCTCGCTCCTACTAAGAAGCCAACTGACCCGGTTGATATATTATCGAATAGATATTTGAAAAACACCTTGAGGATTGATTATAAAAAAACGTTTGCCATGTTTCTGTCGATATTATGGATCTAATTTGGAATATTTTTCGGCGTTGTCGTGACCGCAATTTCTGGTCGATTTCTCAGCCAAACGTGAAGAACAAACAGAGCTATTTGGCTACAAAAATCATTTTTATGGAAAAAAGGAACGTTTGCTATCTAACTGGGAGTCTCCTGAGTGAAAGCTCATCAAAGGTAAACGATTTAATTTGATTAGTTTTCTGATTTTCGTGGCCAAGCTGCCTGCTGCTAGCTAGGCATAATGCTATGCTAGGCGATTGATAAACTTACACAAATGGTTGTCTTGCTTTGGCTGTAAAGCATAATTTCAAAATCTGAGATGACAGGGTGATTAACAAAAGGCTATGCTGTGTTTCAATATATTTCACTTGTGATTTCATGAATATGAATATTTTCTAGTAATGTTTTTTGTCCGTTGCGTTATGCTAATTAGTGTCAGTTGATGACAATTCTCCCGGATCCGGGAGCGGTAGTTCCAAGAGTTAACATTCAAAATACAGAAACACAGCAGGTATGATCCATTTTGCATCATAAGATGCTGTGTTTGCTTCATATGATGCAAAATTCATCACACTGGCTGTATTTCTGCATTTAAAAGTTGTTTAATATCTTAACGATGCAAAACTGTAAATATGTCCCATGCTGTGCACATTGTACTCTCTGTTGCCCATAACAGCTGTTAGGCAGGCACAAGGGTTCATAGGCAGGCACAAGGGTTTATGTCTACTAAGAAGACCATTAAAAAAAGTCTGGACATTGTTCTCAACGAGGAGGTCCAAGAGTACGATAACTTTGCACTGAATAATCTTTGGTTCTATCTAACAATAAGATGCCCACTGATATCCAGTCTCTTTGGTGTGGTGTGTATTGATGAAAAGGCATTTGGATACTTACCTCTGAGACTACTTTGCCAGCCAGAGCCTTGAATGCTGAAGAGGACGGGTTGGCAAGATCCGAGGTGAATATCTCATCGAGACTGAACCGAAGAATCAGGGTTCCTTCACTAGAAGATGGAGGGTTAGTTAGTGCGACTGCAGTGGTGGTTGCTGATGGAACAGCGGTGGTGGTGGTTGCTGACGGAACAGCGGTGGTGGTGGTTGCTGCCGGAACAGCGGTGGTGGTGGTTGCTGCCGGAACAGCGGTGGTGGTGGTTGCTGCCGGAACAGCGGTGGTGGTGGTTTTGGCCACTGCCGGAGGGGTCGTGGTGACATCTGCAGTTGGAGCAGCAGTTGTTGCAGCGGAGGTGGTTGCATTAGTCATTGTAGTAGCGCCTGAAAAATGCAACATTCAATGCAATGTTTACATTTTGCAATTAATATTTTTTTTTTTTGAAATATTGGTCACATACACGTGTTTAGCAGATGTTACTGCGTGTGTAGCGAAATGTTTGTGCTTCTGGTTCTGACAGTGCAGCAATATCTAACAATTAATATCTAAAAATTCCACAACATATTCCGAAAACACACAAATCTAAGCAACGAATGGATTTAAGAATATATAAATATATGGGAGAGCAATATCAGAGTGGCATAGACTAAGAAAACAGTATAATATTATAGAATACCTTAATAAACATATGAGATGAAGTGCCTGATCAGTTGTGTTTTGGGATCTCAGGACAGAATAATAACAACATAACTGTATATTTGAATGTATATATTTCCCAGTTGTCAGGGTCATACCCAAATTTTGGGGAACTGATATGATTAAAATTGAAACCATTTGTGAGAAGATGTAATGTGATTTTAGACTTCTTAACCAAGTCAGTGTAAGCACAGACATTACGACAAAAGGAGGGAACACCCCTTTTCCCCCGAGTGCATAAAACCCACTCGTGAGAATGTACAATTAGTCAAGAAAACGCAGGGACGGGAGTCCCCACGTTGAAATGGCAACTACTCTATAGAACAAGCAGACGGACAGTGTTGAACCGGACGTTGCGAATGGTTAGGAAATCTACAAAACTAAAGATGCACACATTCACAGTCTGCAACTGTATATGTGAAATAGTCTAGGAAACTCGACCGAAGACGAGAGGAGAACATTTCACAATCAAACGACCGAATTGTACTCTGAAAGATCCATTCTGGAGAACATTTCCCTATAGAACAACCAGTGGTACATCTGACGTATCCATTGTAACAGAGCTACAACTAAGAAAGACTTTGATCTCTGGTGGACACAGCCAGAGAATTTCTGTCGACCGACTCTCCAGCAGACAGACCGAAGATTTCGTCAAAGAGACAACAAGACATACAGGCGTGAATATATATATTGCAATTCTTTTCAAATGAGCGGCTGTTCATGTGAAAAGTATTATCATTTCAATTAGCCTTTTTATCAACTGTGTGTAGTGGGTCCCATTATGTCTTTCCCACTCTTTATCTGTCCCCACCCCTGTCCATTGTCTACCAAGCCGTCATATCGGTTTAGTCCACTAGGGACCCTTTATTGCATTGTTTTCGTAACCAAGAAGCAAGACGTCGGCGTCCGCAACATGGCTGGTTTTCCTTTTGTTTCCTCTGGTTTTCCTTTTGTAGTCCATGATTGTCTGTAGACCCTGCCACATACGCCGTTGAATTGAGCCATTGAATTGTGAATCCACTGTCTCTATACTGACGTTTTGCCTGTTTGATTGCCTTGTCGGAGGGAATGACTACTCTGTTTGTATTCTTCCATATTCCCAGTCACCTTCCATGTTTAAATGCGGTGGTTCGTGTTTTCTGTTTTACGCGAATAGTGCCATCTATCCACGGTCTCTGGTTAGGGTTGGTTTTAATAGTCACAGTGGGTACAAAATTCCTATACACTTCCTGATAAACTCAGTTATCGTTTTAGTTCGTCCATATTATTCTTGGAAGCTACCCGGAATATATCCCAAAACAGTCTTGAAGCATGGATTCCAATTGGTCAGACCAGCATTGAATAGTGCTCAGCACGGGTATTAACAGTTTGAGTTTCTGCCTATAGGAAGGGAGCAGAAAAATGGAGTTATGGTCAGATTTGCCGAAAGGAGGGCGGGGGAGGGACTGGTATGCATCCCGGATGTTTGTAGTAACAGTGGTCTAGTGTTTTAGCAGCATGAGTACAACAGTCAAATTGCTGATAGAATTTAGGCAGCCTTTTTCTCAAATTTGCTTCGTTCAAATCTCCAGCTAAAATAAATGCATCTTCAAGATATATGGTTTCCAGTTTGCATAAAGTCCAGTGAAGTTCCTTGAGGGCCATCGTGGTATCAGCTTGAGGGGGGATATACATTTGATTGTGAGGTATTCTAGGTCAGGTGAACAAAAGGACTTGTATGTTCCTCTATGTTATCACAATTACATAATTTGTTGTTAATCATCAAACATACATCTCCTTCTTCCCAGCGAGATGTTAATTACTGTCGGTGCGATGAACTGATAATGCAGATTGCCTGACCAACTCCGACAGTATATCCCGAGAGAGCCATGTTTCCGTGAAACAGAGTATGTTGCAATCCGTGATGTCTCTCTGGAAAGAAACCCTTGCCCTAATCTCGTCAACGTTGTTAATCAGGGACTGAACATTAGCAAATAATATACTCTGGAGAGGTGTGTCATGTGCGTGCCTTCTAAGATGGACTAGAAGAACTCTCCGAGGACCCCTTTTTCACCGGCGTTGTTTTGGGTCAGCCTCTGGAATCAGTTCAATTGCCCTCGGTGGTGCAAACAAAGGATCTGCTTGGGGAAAGTCGTATTGCTGGTCGTATGCTGGTAGTGCTGGTGAGTTACCGTCGCTCTGATATCTAATAGTGCTTCCCAGCTGTAATAAATAACACGTACATTTTCTGGGCTAACAATGTGAGAAAAAATACTGAAAAAAAATTAACACTGCAAAGTTTCCTAAGAACGAGAAGCGAGGCAGCCCTATCTTTCGGCGCCATCTAGTGTTTTGAGTGTGTGAGAATAGGTAAAGCGATGTGTTGATGAATTGTCTTACGTGTGACCACAATGGAGGATGAATTGATAGGTAATGTCAGGCCAGACGTGTTGGAAGTAATGGCAGTTTGTAAGGTTTGTGCTACCAGGCTATCGTTAGGCACTGAGCTGATGTTGTTGAATATCAATGTAGACTCCACCACAATTGACCCTGACCTGAAAATGATATGAGAAATGTTAAGAACTTTTACAAGCGTTACTTCAGTAACAACCCACTCCCAAGGCATACTAAATAACAATACTCATTGAAATGTTATTTTTCTCCATCATCCACACTGTTTCAAAGTATTTCAGATGATAATCATTTACCCACCTGAAACTATTGACAACAGTTCGAAGGAATCTGACTCCAAATAGAGCCTTGAACAAATTATCCAGCTGAAAAAAAATGTATACAGAAGTTATATTATAATAACAATTCAACAATGTAAGGCTGGTATCAAGATGCCATATGATGAATTATGACGAAGATGATTATGATTTTTGTCATGCGTCTTTCAAACAACTAATGACACTGTATTAAATTGAATGAAAGTTACCTGTGTAGTCACATGATTTGCCAAAGCCAGGAACTCTGGTGACCTGCTGTTGCTCAGAGAGCTATTGAAGGTAGATGTCAGGCTGAACTGCAGTGACAGAAGTGGGCTGGTCAGTGGCGCCTCTGTTGCACGGGATGCCGTTGTAGTTGGCACTTGGGTAGTTGTTACTGGGGTAGTTGCTACCAGCGTAGTTGGTAATGGGGTAGTTAGTACGTCGGTCAAATTGGTTATCGGAGTGGTTGGAGCTAGAGATGTTTTTACTACTGCAGTAGTTGGAGGAACTGTTGTGCTGACTACTGGGGTATTTGGAGTTGCTGTTGTGTTGACTATGGGGGTAGTTGAAGGAGCTGTTGTGTTGACTATTGGGGTATTTGACAACGATGGGGTTGTAGTTGATAGTGTTGTAGTTGTATTGCTTTGTGTTACAGGTCCTGATGTGACATTGACAGCACTTTGGGCTGATGTTAACACATTTATGGGCGCTGATGTTCCATTGGGCACTATGTGTGTTGTTGACATGTTCACAGGATCGGATGTTGCATTGACAACCATACTTGTAATTGATATGTTTGAGGGGGCTGAAGTTGCATTCATGATCGTATATGGTGTTGATATTGGAGGATCTGGAGTAGAAGTTGTAGTTGAGTCAACTCCTGGAAGACCGCAAATCATCAGATATCATTATGTGTGTATAACAGAAGATGTATTAATCTTAAAGAAAAAATCAACATTAAGCATCGTACACAGCTTTGACAACATCTGATCACTGTTAACGATCAGAATTGTATTGTGACATGACAAGATAGAATAGATTACTTGATGTCCAATCAATAATCATTTAAAGGAATTTGTTTCAGTTATAATATTCTTAGAATGTTAAACAGTTAAGTAATATAGAGACCAGATAACTCTAATTAATTTAATATACTCAAACTTAGGACAGTAAAATGCAGATATATAAAGAAGTGCAGCTGTATTGTAACTTAATATTTAAAACACTTGAGGTAGAGAGAGTGCAGGGAAATACTAAGTAACTTAGAGTTCAGAATATTAAAGTGTCGTACTTGTTGCCACGATAGAAGTTGTGTTCACTGGGAGAGAGAAATAAGAGTTGTTGCTTGAGACATTCTCTATCAAGGTTTCAACCACTGCACTGGACTCAGGGACTGAGCTGGCATTGTTAAATATCAGCTTAGCATCTACCACAACCGAACCTTGACTGGAAAACAAAAAAATGAAAAACAATTAATATGATACCATCTGTAACGGTTTTCTTTAGGTGAAGTAGAGGCGGACCAAAATGCAGTGTGGTTGTTCATGTTCTTTAATTTATAAAGACACTACACATGAGATAACTAACAAAAACAACAAACGTGAGAAATCCTAAACCAGTCCTATCTGGTGCAAAACACAGAGACAGGAACAATCACCCACAAACACACAGTGAAACCCAGGCTACCTAAATATGGTTCCCAATCAGAGACAATGACTAACACCTGCCTCTGATTGAGAACCATATCAGGCCATACATAGAAATAGACAAACAAGACATCCAACATAGAATGCCCACTCAGATCACACCCTGACCAACCAAAACATAGAAACATACAAAGCAAACTATGGTCAGGGTGTGACACCATCAGTAAAGCAAATTCATATTTAAATGCTATGACAAATATGAACACTACCACAATTTAATGATTTCCCTTTATATTAATTGATGAATACAATTATCTTAAAATGTATTCCAATAATGGCCCAAAATCTAAATAAAAACTCAAGAATAACTACGTACCTGAAACCTAGAACCTCTGTGCGATTAAAACTGGATCCATATTTGTTTCGATAAACTGTGTCCAGCTGTAAAAGTAATATAAGCAATTTTAGCAATTTATCTTGAGAACTGAAATGTTGACAAACAATTTGAGGGAACGTGTTTGACATAATGACAAATATAAAAACTTATTTGGGGGATGAAATGCCCCTTTAAGAACCTGACAGCTGTACAACTGAAGATGAACAGTATTATTAAAAGAGTGGAAAGTAAAACAGAATTTACCGCTGTAGCCACAGTACTTGCTAATGCTTTGAACGCTGGTGAAGAAACATTTTTCAAATCTGCTTTGAAGTTTTGCTCCAATTTGAAGTCCAACTTAACCTCTGGTGGTGGAGGGGCAGGTGTTCTGATAGTAGTTGAGGAACCAGTTGTAACTGTGGTCAGAGCAACTGTGGTTGTTGTTGGAGTAGCTGTGGTTGTTTTGGGAGGAGCTGTGGTTCTTGTGGGAGCAGCTGTGGTTGTTGTGGGAGCAACTGTGGTTGTTGTGGGAGCAACTGTGGTTGTTGTGGGAGCAACTGTGGTTGTTGTGAGACCAGCTGTGGTTGTTATTGGAGCAGCTATGGTTGTTGTTGGAGTAGTTGTGGTTGTTGTAGGAACAGCTAAGGTAGTTGTGGGAGCAGCTGTGGTTGTTGTTGGAGCAGCTGTTGTTGTTATGAGGGAACCTGTGGTTGTTGTGGGGGCAGCTGTGGTTGTTGTTGGAGCAGCTGTGGTTGTTGTTAGAGCACCTGTGGTTGCTGTTGGAGCAGCTGTTGTTGTTGGAGCAGCTGTGGTTGTTGTTGGACCAGCTGTGGTTGTTGTGAGACCAGCTGTGGTTGTTGTGGGAGCAACTGTGGTTGTTGTGGGAGCAACTGTGGTTGTTGTGGGAGCAACTGTGGTTGTTGTGGGAGCAACTGTGGTTGTTGTGAGACCAGCTGTGGTTGGTGTGAGACCAGCTGTGGTTGGTGTGAGACCAGCTGTGGTTGTTGTGAGACCAGCTGTGGTTGTTGTTGGAGCAGCTATGGTTGTTATTGGAGCAGCTGTGGTTGTTGTTGGAGTAGTTATGGTTGTTGTAGGAATAGCTGTGGTAGTTGTGGGAGCAGCTGTGGTTGTTGTGGGAGCAAGTGTGGTTGTTGTGGGAGCAAATGTGTTTGTTGTTAGACCAGCTGTGGTTGTTAGGGGAGCAGCTGTGGTTGTTGCGGGAGCAGCTGTGGTTGTTGTGGGAGCAGCTGTGGTTGTTGTTGGAGCAGTTATGGTTGTTGTAGCTGCAGCTGTTGTCGTCGTAGCAGCAGCTGAAGTTGCTATGAGGGAACCTGTGGTTGTTGTTAGAGCAGCTGAGGTTGTTGTTAGAGCAGCTGTGGTTGTTGTTGGAGCAGCTGTGGTTGTTGTTGGAGCAGCTGTGGTTGTTGTTGGAGCAGCTGTGGTTGTTGTTGGAGCAGCTGTGGTTGTTGTTGGAGCAGCTGTGGTTGTTGTTGGAGCAGCTGTGGTTGTTGTAAGAGCAGCTATGGTTGTTATTGGAGCAGCTGTGGTTGTTGTTGGAGTAGTTATGGTTGTTGTAGGAACAGCTAAGGTAGTTGTGGGAGCAGCTGTGGTTGTTGTGGGAGCAACTGTGGTTGTTGTGGGAGCAACTGTGGTTGTTGTGAGACCAGCGGTGGTTGTTAGGGGAGCAGCTGTGGTTGTTGTTGGAGCAGCTGTGGTTGTTGTTAGAGCAGCTGTGGTTGTTGTTAGAGCAGCTGTGGTTGTTGTTGGAGCAGCTGTGGTTGTTGTTGGAGCAGCTGGTGTTGTTGTTGGACCAGCTGTGGTTGTTGTGGGAGCAACTGTGGTTGTTGTGGGAGCAACTGTGGTTGTTGTGGGAGCAACTGTGGTTGTGAGACCAGCTGTGGTTGTTGTGAGACCAGCTGTGGTTGTTGTGAGACCAGCTGTGGTTGTTGTGAGACCAGCTGTGGTTGTTGTTGGAGCAGCTGTGGTTGTTGTTGGAGCAGCTGTGGTTGTTGTTGGAGCAGCTGTGGTTGTTGTAAGAGCAGCTATGGTTGTTATTGGAGCAGCTGTGGTTGTTGTTGGAGTAGTTATGGTTGTTGTAGGAATAGCTGTGGTAGTTGTGGGAGCAGCTGTGGTTGTTGTGGGAGCAGCTGTGGTTGTTGCGGGAAAAACTGTTGTTGTTGTGGGAGCAAATGTGTTTGTTGTTAGACCAGCTGTGGTTGTTAGGGGAGCAGCTGTGGTTGTTGCGGGAGCAGCTGTGGTTGTTGTGGGAGCAGCTGTGGTTGTTGTGGGAGCAACTGTGGTTGTTGTGGGAGCAACTGTGGTTGTTATGAGACCAGTGGTGGTTGTTGGGGAGCAGCTGTGGTTGTTGTTGTAGCAGTTATGGTTGTTGTAGCTGCAGCTGTTGTAGTCGTAGAGCAGCTGTGGTTGTTGTGAGGGAACCTGTGGTTGTTGTGGGGGCAGCTGTGGTTGTTGTTAGAGCAGCTGTGGTTGTTGTTAGAGCAGCTGTGGTTGTTGTTAGAGCAGCTGTGGTTGTTGTTGGAGCAGCTGTGGTTGTTGTAAGAGCAGCTATGTTTGTTATTGGAGCAGCTGTGGTTGTTGTTGGAGTAGTTATGGTTGTTGTAGGAACAGCTAAGGTAGTTGTGGGAGCAGCTGTGGTTGTTGTGGGAGCAACTGTGGTTGTTGTGGAGCACTGTGGTTGTTGTGAGACCAGCGGTGGTTGTTGTGGGAGCAGCTGTGGTTGTTGTTGGAGCAGCTGTGGTTGTTGTTAGAGCAGCTGTGGTTGTTGTTGGAGCAGCTGTTGTTGTTATGAGGGAACCTGTGGTTGTTGTGGGGGCAGCTGTGGTTGTTGTTAGAGCAGCTGTGGTTGTTGTTAGAGCAGCTGTGGTTGTTGTTGGAGCAGCTGTTGTTGTTGGAGCAGCTGTGGTTGTTGTTGGACCAGCTGTGGTTGTTGTGAGACCAGCTGTGGTTGTTGTGGGAGCAACTGTGGTTGTTGTGGGAGCAACTGTGGTTGTTGTTGGAGCAGCTGTGGTTGTTGTTGGAGCAGCTGTGGTTGTTGTAAGAGCAGCTATGGTTGTTATTGGAGCAGCTGTGGTTGTTGTTGGAGTAGTTATGGTCGTTGTAGGAATAGCTGTGGTAGTTGTGGGAGCAGCTGTGGTTGTTGTGGGAGCAGCTGTGGTTGTTGTGGGAGCAACTGTTGTTGTTGTGGGAGCAAATGTGTTTGTTGTTAGACCAGCTGTGGTTGTTGGGGAGCAGCTGTGGTTGTTGTGGGAGCAGCTGTGGTTGTTGTGGGAGCAGCTGTGGTTGTTGTGGAAGCAACTGTGGTTGTTGTGGAGCACCTGTGGTTGTTATGAGACCAGTGGTGGTTGTTGTGGGAGCAGCTGTGGTTGTTGTTGGAGCAGTTATGGTTGTTGTAGCTGCAGCTGTTGTAGTTAGCAGCAGCTGAGGTTATTATGAGGGAACCTGTGGTTGTTGTGGGGGCAGCTGTGGTTGTTGTTAGAGCAGCTGTGGTTGTTGTTAGAGCTGCTGTTGTTGTTGGGGATTAGCTGTGGTTGTTGTTGGAGCAGCTGTGGTTGTTGTTAGAGCAGCTGTGGTTGTTGTTAGAGCAGCTGTGGTTGTTGTTGGAGCAGCTGTGGTTGTTGTTGGAGCAGCTGTGTTGTTGTTGGACCAGCTGTGGTTGTTGTGGGAGCAACTGTGGTTGTTGTGGGAGCAACTGTGGTTGTTGTGGGAGCAACTGTGGTTGTGGACCAGCTGTGGTTGTTGTGAGACCAGCTGTGGTTGTTGTGAGGCCAGCTGTGGTTGTTGTGAGACCAGCTGTGGTTGTTGTTGGAGCAGCTGTGGTTGTTGTTGGAGCAGCTGTGGTTGTTGTTGGAGCAGCTGTGGTTGTTGTAAGAGCAGCTATGGTTGTTATTGGAGCAGCTGTGGTTGTTGTTGGAGTAGTTATGGTTGTTGTAGGAATAGCTGTGGTAGTTGTGGGAGCAGCTGTGGTTGTTGTGGGAGCAGCTGTGGTTGGGGAGCAACTGTTGTTGTTGTGGGAGCAAATGTGTTTGTTGTTAGACCAGCTGTAGTTGTTAGGGGAGCAGCTGTGGTTGTTGCGGGAGCAGCTGTGGTTGTTGTGGGAGCAGCTGTGGTTGTTGTGGGAGCAACTGTGGTTGTTGTGGGAGCAACTGTGGTTGTTATGAGACCAGTGGTGGTTGTTAGGGAGCAGCTGTGGTTGTTGTTGAGCAGTTATGGTTGTTGTAGCTGCAGCTGTTGTAGTCGTAGTAGCAGCTGAGGTTGTTATGAGGGAACCTGTGGTTGTTGTGGGGGCAGCTGTGGTTGTTGTTAGAGCAGCTGTGGTTGTTGTTAGAGCAGCTGTTGTTGTTGTTAGAGCAGCTGTGGTTGTTGTTGGAGCAGCTGTGGTTGTTGTAAGAGCAGCTATGTTTGTTATTGGAGCAGCTGTGGTTGTTGTTGGAGTAGTTATGGTTGTTGTAGGAACAGCTAAGGTAGTTGTGGGAGCAGCTGTGGTTGTTGTGGGAGCAACTGTGGTTGTTGTGGGAGCAACTGTGGTTGTTGTGAGACCAGCGGTGGTTGTTAGGGGAGCAGCTGTGGTTGTTGTTGGAGCAGCTGTGGTTGTTGTTAGAGCAGCTGTGGTTGTTGTTGGAGCAGCTGTTGTTGTTATGAGGGAACCTGTGGTTGTTGTGGGGGCAGCTGTGGTTGTTGTTAGAGCAGCTGTGGTTGTTGTTAGAGCAGCTGTGGTTGTTGTTGGAGCAGCTGTTGTTGTTGGAGCAGCTGTGGTTGTTGTTGGACCAGCTGTGGTTGTTGTGAGACCAGCTGTGGTTGTTGTGGGAGCAGCTGTGGTTGTTGTGGGAGCAACTGTGGTTGTTGTGGGAGCAACTGTGGTTGTTGTTGGAGCAGCTGTGGTTGTTGTTGGAGCAGCTGTGGTTGTTGTAAGAGCAGCTATGGTTGTTATTGGAGCAGCTGTGGTTGTTGTTGGAGTAGTTATGGTCGTTGTAGGAATAGCTGTGGTAGTTGTGGGAGCAGCTGGTAGTTGTGGGAGCAGCTGTGGTTGTTGTTGGACCAGCTGTGGTTGTTGTGAGACCAGCTGTGGTTGTTGTGGGAGCAACTGTGGTTGTTGTGGGAGCAACTGTGGTTGTTGTGGGAGCAACTGTGGTTGTTGTGAGACCAGCTGTGGTTGTTGTGAGACCAGCTGTGGTTGTTGTGAGACCAGCTGTGGTTGTTGTGAGACCAGCTGTGGTTGTTGTTGGAGCAGCTGTGGTTGTTGTTGGAGCAGCTGTGGTTGTTGTTGGAGCAGCTGTGGTCATTGTAAGAGCAGCTATGGTTGTTATTGGAGCAGCTGTGGTTGTTGTTGGAGTAGTTATGGTCGTTGTAGGAATAGCTGTGGTAGTTGTGGGAGCAGCTGTGGTTGTTGTGGGAGCAGCTGTGGTTGTTGTGGGAGCAACTGTTGTTGTTGTGGGAGCAAATGTGTTTGTTGTTAGACCAGCTGTGGTTGTTAGGGGAGCAGCTGTGGTTGTTGCGGGAGCAGCTGTGGTTGTTGTGGGAGCAGCTGTGGTTGTTGTGGAAGCAACTGTGGTTGTTGTGGGAGCAACTGTGGTTGTTATGAGACCAGTGGTGGTTGTTAGGGGAGCAGCTGTGGTTGTTGTTGGAGCAGTTATGGTTGTTGTAGCTGCAGCTGTTGTAGTCGTAGCAGCAGCTGAGGTTGTTATGAGGGAACCTGTGGTTGTTGTGGGGGCAGCTGTGGTTGTTGTTAGAGCAGCTGTGGTTGTTGTTAGAGCAGCTGTTGTTGTTGTTAGAGCAGCTGTGGTTGTTGTTGGAGCAGCTGTGGTTGTTGTAAGAGAAGCTATGGTTGTTATTGGAGCAGCTGTGGTTGTTGTTGGAGCAGTAATGGTTGTAGTAGGTACAGCTAAGGTAGTTGTGGGAGCAGCTGTGGTTGTTGTGGGAGCAGCTGTGGTTGTTGTTGGAGCAGCTGTGGTTGTTGTTGGAGCAGCTGTGGTTGTTGTAAGAGCAGCTATGTTTGTTATTGGAGCAGCTGTGGTTGTTGTTGGAGTAGTTATGGTTGTTGTAGGAACAGCTAAGGTAGTTGTGGGAGCAGCTGTGGTTGTTGTGGGAGCAGCTGTGGTTGTTGTGGGAGCAGCTGTGGTTGTTGTGGGAGCAACTGTGGTTGTTGTGGGAGCAACTGTGGTTGTTGTGGGAGCAACTGTGGTTGTTGTGAGACCAGCTGTGGTTGTTGTTGGAGCAACTGTGGTTGTTGTAAGACCAGCTGTGGTTGTTGTTGGACCAGCTGTGGTTGTTGTTGGAGCAGCTGTGGTTGTTGTAAGAGCAGCTGTGGTTGTTGTAAGAGCAGCTGTGGTTGTTGTTGGAGCAGCTGTGGTTGTTGTTGGAGTAGTTATGGTTGTTGTAGGAACAGCTAAGGTAGTTGTGGGAGCAGCTGTGGTTGTTGTGGGAGCAGCTGTGGTAGTTGTGGGAGCAACTGTGGTTGTTATGAGACCAGTGGTGGTTGTTAGGGGAGCAGCTGTGGTTGTTGTTGGAGCAGTTATGGTTGTTGTAGCTGCAGCTGTTGTCGTCGTAGCAGCAGCTGAGGTTGTTATGAGGGAACCTGTGGTTGTTTTGGGGGCAGTTGTGGTTGTTGTTAGAGCAGCTGTGGTTGTTGTTAGAGCAGCTGTGGTTGTTGTTAGAGCAGCTGTGGTTGTTGTTGGAGCAGCTGTGGTTGTTGTAAGAGCAGCTATGGTTGTTATTGGAGCAGCTGTGGTTGTTGTATTAGCAGCTATGGTTGTTATTGGAGCAGCTGTGGTTGTTGTTGGAGTAGTTATGGTTGTTGTAGGAACAGCTAAGGTAGTTGTGGGAGCAGCTGTGGTTGTTGTGGGAGCAGCTGTGGTTGTTGTGGGAGCAGCTGTGGTTGTTGTGGGAGCAGCTGTGGTTGTTGTGGTAGCAACTGTGGTTGTTGTGAGACCAGCTGTGGTTGTTGTTGGAGCAACAGCTACCAGCTGTGGTTGTTGTTGGAGCAGCTGTGGTTGTTGTTGGAGCAGCTGTGGTTGTTGTAAGAGCAGCTGTGGTTGTTGTAAGAGCAGCTGTGGTTGTTGTTGGAGCAGCTGTGGTTGTTGTTGGAGTAGTTATGGTTGTTGTAGGAACAGCTAAGGTAGTTGTGGGAGCAGCTGTGGTTGTTGTGGGAGCAGCTGTGGTTGTTGTGGGAGCAGCTGTGGTAGTTGTGGGAGCAACTGTGGTTGTAATGAGACCAGTGGTGGTTGTTAGGGGAGCAGCTGTGGTTGTTGTTGGAGCAGTTATGGTTGTTGTAGCTGCAGCTGTTGTCGTCGTAGCAGCAGCTGAGGTTGTTATGAGGGAACCTGTGGTTGTTGTGGGGGCAGTTGTGGTTGTTGTTAGAGCAGCTGTGGTTGTTGTTAGAGCAGCTGTGGTTGTTGTTGGAGCAGCTGTGGTTGTTGTTGGAGCAGCTGTGGTTGTTGTAAGAGCAGCTATGGTTGTTGTTGGAGCAACTGTGGTTGTTGTTGGAGCAGTTATGGTTGTTGTAGGAACAGCTAAGGTAGTTGTGGGAGCAGCTGTGGTTGTTGTGGGAGCAGCTGTGGTTGTTGTGGGAGCAGCTGTGGTTGTTGTGGGAGCAGCTGTGGTTGTTGTGGTAGCAGCTGTGGTTGTTGTGGGAGCAACTGTGGTTGTTGTGGGAGCAACTGTGGTTGTTGTGAGACCAGCTGTGGTTGTTGTTGGAGCAACTGTGGTTGTTGTAAGACCAGCTGTGGTTGTTGTTGGAGCAGCTGTGGTTGTTGTTGGAGCAGCTGTGGTTGTTGTTGGAGCAGCTGTGGTTGTTGTAAGAGCAGCTGTGGTTGTTGTTGGAGCAGCTGTGGTTGTTGTTGGAGTAGTTATGGTTGTTGTAGGAACAGCTAAGGTAGTTGTGGGAGCAGCTGTGGTTGTTGTGGGAGCAGCTGTGGTTGTTGTGGGAGCAGCTGTGGTAGTTGTGGGAGCAACTGTGGTTGTTATGAGACCAGTGGTGGTTGTTAGGGGAGCAGCTGTGGTTGTTGTTGGAGCAGTTATGGTTGTTGTAGCTGCAGCTGTTGTCGTCGTAGCAGCAGCTGAGGTTGTTATGAGGGAACCTGTGGTTGTTGTGGGGGCAGCTGTGGTTGTTGTAAGACCAGCTGTGGTTGTTGTTGGAGCAGCTGTGGTTGTTGTTGGAGCAGCTGTGGTTGTTGTTGGAGTAGTTATGGTTGTTGTAGGAACAGCTAAGGTAGTTGTGGGAGCAGCTGTGGTTGTTGTGGGAGCAGCTGTGGTTGTTGTGGGAGCAGCTGTGGTAGTTGTGGGAGCAACTGTGGTTGTTATGAGACCAGTGGTGGTTGTTAGGGGAGCAGCTGTGGTTGTTGTTGGAGCAGTTATGGTTGTTGTAGCTGCAGCTGTTGTCGTCGTAGCAGCAGCTGAGGTTGTTATGAGGGAACCTGTGGTTGTTGTAAGAGCAGCTGTGGTTGTTATTGGAGCAGCTGTGGTTGTTGTTGAAGCAGCTGTGGTTGTTGTTGGAGTAGTTATGGTTGTTGTAGGAACAGCTAAGGTAGTTGTGGGAACAGCTGTGGTTGTTGTGGGAGCAGCTGTGGTTGTTGTGGGAGCAGCTGTGGTAGTTGTGGGAGCAACTGTGGTTGTTGTGGGAGCAACTGTGGTTGTTGTGGGTGCAACTGTGGTTGTTGTGAGACCAGCGGTGGTTGTTAGGGGAGCAGCTGTGGTTGTTGTTGGAGCAGTTATGGTTGTTATAGCTGCAGCTGTTGTTGTCGTAGCAGCAGCTGAGGTTGTTATTAGGGAACCTGTGGTTGTTGTGGGGGCAGCTGTGGTTGTTGTTAGAGCAGCTGTGGTTGTTGTTGGAGCAGTTGTTGTTGTTGGAGCAGCTGTGGTTGTTGTTGGACCAGCTGTGGTTGTTGTGAGATCAGCTGTGGTTGTTGTAAGACCAGCTGTGGTTGTTGTGGGAGCAACTGTGGTTGTTGTGGGAGCAACTGTGGTTGTTGTGGGAGCAACTGTGGTTGTTGTGGGAGCAACTGTGGTTGTTGTGAGACCAGCTGTGGTTGTTGTGAGACCAGCTGTGGTTGTTGTTGGAGCAGCTGTGGTTGTTGTTGGAGCTGCTGTGGTTGTTGTTGGAGCAGCTGTGGTTGTTGTAAGAGCACCTATGGTTGTTATTGGAGCAGCTGTGGTTGTTGTTGGAGTAGTTATGGTTGTTGTAGGAATAGCTAAGGTAGTTGTGGGAGCAGCTGTGGTTGTTGTGGGAGCAGCTGTGGTTGTTGTGGGAGCAACTGTGGTTGTTATGAGACCAGTGGTGGTTGTTAGGGGAGCAGCTGTGGTTGTTGTTGGAGCAGTTATGGTTGTTGTAGCTGCAGCTGTTGTCGTCGTAGCAGCAGCTGAGGTTGTTATGAGGGAACCTGTGGTTGTTGTAAGAGCAGCTGTGGTTGTTATTGGAGCAGCTGTGGTTGTTGTTGAAGCAGCTGTGGTTGTTGTTGGAGTAGTTATGGTTGTTGTAGGAACAGCTAAGGTAGTTGTGGGAACAGCTGTGGTTGTTGTGGGAGCAGCTGTGGTTGTTGTGGGAGCAGCTGTGGTAGTTGTGGGAGCAACTGTGGTTGTTGTGGGAGCAACTGTGGTTGTTGTGGGAGCAACTGTGGTTGTTGTGAGACCAGCGGTGGTTGTTAGGGAGCAGCTGTGGTTGTTGTTGGAGCAGTTATGGTTGTTATAGCTGCAGCTGTTGTTGTCGTAGCAGCAGCTGAGGTTGTTATTAGGGAACCTGTGGTTGTTGTGGGGGCAGCTGTGGTTGTTGTTAGAGCAGCTGTGGTTGTTGTTGGAGCAGTTGTTGTTGCTGGAGCAGCTGTGGTTGTTGTTGGACCAGCTGTGGTTGTTGTGAGATCAGCTGTGGTTGTTGTAAGACCAGCTGTGGTTGTTGTGGGAGCAACTGTGGTTGTTGTGGGAGCAACTGTGGTTGTTGTGGGAGCAACTGTGGTTGTTGTGGGAGCAACTGTGGTTGTTGTGGGAGCAACTGTGGTTGTTGTGAGACCAGCTGTGGTTGTTGTGAGACCAGCTGTGGTTGTTGTTGGAGCAGCTGTGGTTGTTGTTGGAGCTGCTGTGGTTGTTGTTGGAGCAGCTGTGGTTGTTGTAAGAGCACCTATGGTTGTTATTGGAGCAGCTGTGGTTGTTGTTGGAGTAGTTATGGTTGTTGTAGGAATAGCTAAGGTAGTTGTGGGAGCAGCTGTGGTTGTTGTGGGAGCAGCTGTGGTTGTTGTGGGAGCAACTGTGGTTGTTGTGGGAGCAAATGTGTTTGTTGTTAGACCAGCTGTGGTTGTTGTGGGAGCAGCTGTGGTTGTTGTGGGAGCAGTTGTGGTTGTTGTGGGAGCAGCTGTGGTTGTTGTGGGAGCAACTGTGGTTGTTATGAGACCAGCGGTGGTTGTTAGGGGAGCAGCTGTGGTTGTTGTTGGAGCAGTTATGGTTGTTGTAGCTGCAGCTGTTGTCGTCGTAGCAGCAGCTGAGGTTGTTATGAGGGAACCTGTGGTTGTTGTGGGGGCAGCTGTGGTTGTTGTAAGACCAGCTGTGGTTGTTGTTGGAGCAGCTGTGGTTGTTGTTGGAGCAGCTGTGGTTGTTGTTGGAGTAGTTATGGTTGTTGTAGGAACAGCTAAGGTAGTTGTGGGAGCAGCTGTGGTTGTTGTGGGAGCAGCTGTGGTTGTTGTGGGAGCAGCTGTGGTAGTTGTGGGAGCAACTGTGGTTGTTATGAGACCAGTGGTGGTTGTTAGGGGAGCAGCTGTGGTTGTTGTTGGAGCAGTTATGGTTGTTGTAGCTGCAGCTGTTGTCGTCGTAGCAGCAGCTGAGGTTGTTATGAGGGAACCTGTGGTTGTTGTAAGAGCAGCTGTGGTTGTTATTGGAGCAGCTGTGGTTGTTGTTGAAGCAGCTGTGGTTGTTGTTGGAGTAGTTATGGTTGTTGTAGGAACAGCTAAGGTAGTTGTGGGAACAGCTGTGGTTGTTGTGGGAGCAGCTGTGGTTGTTGTGGGAGCAGCTGTGGTAGTTGTGGGAGCAACTGTGGTTGTTGTGGGAGCAACTGTGGTTGTTGTGGGAGCAACTGTGGTTGTTGTGAGACCAGCGGTGGTTGTTAGGGGAGCAGCTGTGGTTGTTGTTGGAGCAGTTATGGTTGTTATAGCTGCAGCTGTTGTTGTCGTAGCAGCAGCTGAGGTTGTTATTAGGGAACCTGTGGTTGTTGTGGGGGCAGCTGTGGTTGTTGTTAGAGCAGCTGTGGTTGTTGTTGGAGCAGTTGTTGTTGTTGGAGCAGCTGTGGTTGTTGTTGGACCAGCTGTGGTTGTTGTGAGATCAGCTGTGGTTGTTGTAAGACCAGCTGTGGTTGTTGTGGGAGCAACTGTGGTTGTTGTGGGAGCAACTGTGGTTGTTGTGGGAGCAACTGTGGTTGTTGTGGGAGCAACTGTGGTTGTTGTGAGACCAGCTGTGGTTGTTGTGAGACCAGCTGTGGTTGTTGTTGGAGCAGCTGTGGTTGTTGTTGGAGCAGCTGTGGTTGTTGTTGGAGCAGCTGTGGTTGTTGTAAGAGCACCTATGGTTGTTATTGGAGCAGCTGTGGTTGTTGTTGGAGTAGTTATGGTTGTTGTAGGAATAGCTAAGGTAGTTGTGGGAGCAGCTGTGGTTGTTGTGGGAGCAGCTGTGGTTGTTGTGGGAGCAACTGTGGTTGTTGTGGGAGCAAATGTGTTTGTTGTTAGACCAGCTGTGGTTGTTGTGGGAGCAGCTGTGGTTGTTGTGGGAGCAGTTGTGGTTGTTGTGGGAGCAGCTGTGGTTGTTGTGGGAGCAACTGTGGTTGTTATGAGACCAGCGGTGGTTGTTAGGGGAGCAGCTGTGGTTGTTGTTGGAGCTGTTATGGTTGTTGTAGCTGCAGCTGTTGTCGTCGTAGCAGCAGCTGAGGTTGTTATGAAGGAACCTGTGGTTGTTGTTGGGGCAGCTGTGGTTGTTGTTAGGACAGCTGTGGTTGTTGTTAGAGCAGCTGTGGTTGTTGTTGGAGCAGCTGTGGTTGTTGTTGGAGCAGCTGTGGTTGTTGTGGGGGCAGCTGTGGTTGTTGTTAGAGCAGCTGTGGTTGTTGTTGGAGCAGCTGTGGTTGTTGTTGGAGCAGCTGTGGTTGTTGTTGGAGCAGCTGTGGTTGTTGTGAGACCAGCTGTTGTTGTTAGGGGAGCAGATGTGGTTGTTGTTGGAGCAGTCATGGTTGTTGTAGCTGCAGCTGTTGTTGTCGTAGCATCAGCTGTGGTTGTTATGAGGGAACCTGTGGTTGTTGTGGGAGAAGGTGTGACTGTTGTTAGAGCAGCTGTGGTTGTTGTGGGAGTAGCTGTGGTTGTTGTTGGAGAAGTTGTGGTTGTTGTTGTTGTTGGAGAAGTTATAGTTGTCGTAGCAGCAGCAGTTGTTGTCGTAGCAGCAGCTGAGGTTGTTATGAGGGAACCTGTGGTTGTTTTGGGGGCATCTGTGGTTGTTGTTAGAGCAGCTGTGGTTGTTGTTAGAGCAGCTGTGGTTGTTGTTAGAGCAGCTGTGGTTGTTGTTAGAGCAGCTGTGGTTGTTGTTGGAGCAGCTGTGGTTGTTGTGGGAGAAGCTGTGGTTGTTGTGTGAGAAGGTGTGACTGTTAGAACAGATATGGTTGTTGCTGGAGATGTTGTGGTTGTTGTCAGAGCAGTTATGGTTGTTATGGGAGCAGTTGTGGTTGTTTTTGGAACATCTGGGGTTGTTGTGGGAGCAGCTGTGGTTGTTGTGGGAGCAACTGTGGTTGTTGTATCCACAGCTGAAGTTGGTGTTGTGGCTGCTGGGAGTTGTGTTGTTTCGATGACCTCTGTAATTATAAAGTGGATTGTTAGGTATTCTATTGATCAAAGGGTGTTCTATAGGATTTAATTATACCCAATGTTTATTAACTGTACAGTGTCTAAACATTGTGTACAACTCTAAACAAGTTCTTACAGTCAACTAAGTTACAGACGTTTCATCAACATAGGGTTACTCAGTTTTGCTTCTTGTTATTGAGCATAAGATAAGAAGGTAATGTGTTTTCTCTTCAGAATAATTCTTTTTTACAACCACATTTGTTGCTTTGTTTTCTATGTCAAGTACCAAAAATAAAAGACAGATAATCATCTCCAGGCTGCGTAGTTAAATGTAAATGACCTACTTCACATGTTTGGGACCATGTCACACCACCTACGTTGTGATTTATTTTAATAGAATTGCACAGTCTTGAATGAACCATTCCTTAGTTATAATTAACTGATATGTTATAACAAATTAGTAACAGGAAATCTGTGATGAACAACTAGTGCAAATAATATGTGTGTCTTACTTGTTGCCACAATGGAGGCTGTGTTCACTGGGAGAGAGAAATTAGAGCTGTTGCTTGAAACTGCATCTGTCATCGTGTCAGTCACATCACTGTTCGCAGGGATTACGCTGGTATCGTTAAATACCAGCTTAGTGATTACCACAACTGAACCTTGACTGGAAAACAACCACAATTATTATTTTAAATTATGATTTCATCAACAGATCAGATTCATGTTTAAATTCTATGATAATTATGAACAATTAAACAAATGACTTCTACCTTAAATAGAACCCCAAACACGATGTCAGAAAAACATGCTTAGAATTACTTCTTACCTGAAACCTATAACTTCTATGCGAACGAAACTGGATCCATATTTACTTTTGTACACATTTTCCAGCTGTAAAATAATATGAATATATCATATTTTATACATGAATATGTCCTGAGACATTGCGAAGGTTTTACATTGAAATATACTTTCCAACTCACCCTAACCCGAATGTAAAGGTTTGCTTATCATTTTGAAATGTTTTCTTCATTACTTGTAAACTACTTTTAAATCAATATATCAATCAATCATTTAAATTCAGTCGAAGCAATCATTGAGCAGAAAAGTTTTAGATTTTATTCTCTGATTTAATAACATGATATTTTGTTTACTGAATTGACTAGACTAAGCCTTTTTTGTTAAGGAATCTAAAAGTATGATATTAAAAGTGTTGAAAAATAAAGTAAAACAGTATTTACCGCTGCAGCCACAGTATTTGCTAATTCTTTGAACTCTGGTGAAGAAACATTATTCAAATCTGCTGTGAAGTTTTGCTCCAATTTGAACTCCAACTTCACCTCTGGTGGTGGAGGGGCCGGTGTTGTGATAGTGGTTGAAGAACCAGTTGTAACTGTAGTCAGAGCAGCTGTTGTTGTTCTTGGAGCAGCTGTGGTTGTTGTGGTAGCAGCTGTGGTTGTTGTGGGAGCAGAAGTGGTTGTTGTGGCAGCATATGTTGTTGTTGCTTGAGCAGCTGTGGTTGTTGTGGCAGCATATGTTGTTGTTGCTGGAGCAGCTGTGGTTGTTGTGGGAGCAGAAGTGGTTGTTGTGGCAGCATATGTTGTTGTTGCTGGAGCAGCTGTGGTTGTTGTGGCAGCATATGTTGTTGTTGCTGGAGCAGCTGTGGTTGTTGTGGGAGCAGAAGTGGTTGTTGTGGCAGCATATGTTGTTGTTGCTTGAGCAGCTGTGGTTGTTGTGGCAGCATATGTTGTTGTTGCTGGAGCAGCTGTGGTTGTTGTGGGAGCAGAAGTGGTTGTTGTGGCAGCATATGTTGTTGTTGCTGGAGCAGCTGTGGTTGTTGTGGCAGCATATGTTGTTGTTGCTGGAGCAGCTGTGGTTGTTGTGGCAGCATATGTTGTTGTTGCTGGAGCAGCTGTGGTTGTTGTGGGAGCAGAAGTGGTTGTTGTGGCAGCATATGTTGTTGTTGCTGGAGCAGCTGTGGTTGTTGTGGCAGCATATGTTGTTGTTGCTGGAGCAGCTGTGGTTGTTGTGGGAGCAGCTGTGTTATTATTGAATACTAGCACAGTATATACCACAACCGAACGTTCACTGCAAAACAAAACCTTTTTTATTAGTCCATCAGCAAATCATGTTCATATTATTATTATTATTGTTGGAATTATATACATTCATATACATGACTTAATAACCTTTAAATGAATTGATGAATATAATGTGAATCTACAAAAGAAACCCAAGAATGTTCCAATGTCAATAACTAACTACCTACCTGAAACCAAGAACCACTGTGCGATTGAAACTGGATCCATATTTGTGTTTGTAATCACTGTCCAGCTGTAAATATAAGTGTTATATATAATATTTAGTCATGAATAGATCCTAAAACATTGAAAATCTATCAGAAGGTACAGCTGAAGATAAATAGTATAACATTAAAAAAAGGCATAACTAATCATTAATCAAAATCATTGACTTTATTTGAAGGTCTGCTTATTAACTGCTTATCATGATAAAATAGTTAAATCATTTCCTCAAACTATTTATAAATCATATATATATGCTCCCATATTTGTTCAAAGAAAGTAGTACCTTCAAATAATGAGTGGCCTTTTATTCATTGAATTAACAATACAATTTGAAATACTTTACTTAATTGAATTAACTGAAAGTGACTTTAAAAAGGACCAATCAGCAGTTTGAAACAATAACAAAGCGACTTCCCGCCAATAAGAAGCTGAGGGGTGGGGCTGGAGAAATGGCGTCACTCTCAAGTTCATAGACCAGAGCTAGGGATGCAAGGACTGACCATCCAATATATCAAAAATAATAGTTTTAAGGCTATACATGATCGTTTACATTTATTTTTGCTACAATAGGTAACACTAGGTAACAAAATATATTATAATTCATTTATAAGTAAAAACAAAAAATGGATGTAATAACTGCTCCTTTAAAGCCTGTTGGTGAGGAAAAGTAAAGCCGTTGCTTGAAAAGGATGGAATATTAAATCAAATTTACCACTGTAGCCACACTTGCTGCTAATGCTTGAAAATGTGGTGATGATGCATTATTCAAGTCTGCGGTGAAGTTTTGCTCCAATTTGAACTCCAGCTTAACCTCTGGTGGTGGAGGGGCTGTTGTTGTGGAAGTAGAGTTGTTGCCTGGTTGTGGAGAAAGTGTTGCTTTTATTGTCGATGTAGCATTAGCATATGACGTCATTGCAATGATATGGGTAGTTGGAGGTAGGGGTCTGTGAGGGACTGATTTCTTCATCCCACTACCGCGCACACCAGTAGGTTTTCATACCACACTCCACCAGCACCCGCTTTCTTTCTGTCCGACTCCCACCCACTACCACAAGATCTGGTCCCAAACCCAAATGCAGTCCCGCAATATTATTTTAGGCGTATGTGATGCAGCTCACTTGCCAGCCATTGTCCCAGAAATGTTGCGCCCTATAAGCAGGGGCGCATCTTTCACTGGGGACAGGAGGGGGACATGACCCCCCACACACACACATCCTGAAATAGCCCCCTGACCGCATCAATTAACATTGGGGTTTGTTTCAATGGATTGTGTTGAAGTCGTTGGAATGTTGATTCATATGAAGGTACATTACCTATTGCTGTTGTGTCTGACGCTGTCTTCCCTGCTAGTCCTGTTAGAAAACAATTTATAAAAATGTAAGACAAGCCGATACATTCCAGTCCAATATATCCATCCGCCTTATACACTGTACAAGAAACACCAAGTAGGCTAATAAAGTCATAATTATTATTTCCAACTATAGTGGTTAAAGGTTGCTTTGCAACCCCTGAGGAACATGTCAGGTTAATCCGAGGAACACACCCACACACAACCACCCCCCCACACACAAAAAAACCTGCACAGATACACACACACACACACACACACACACACACACACACACACACACACACACACACACACACACACACAAATCAAATCAAATTTATTTATATAGCCCTTCGTACATCAGCTGATATCTCAAAGTGCTGTACAGAAACCCAGCCTAAAACCCCAAACAGCAAGCAATGCAGGTGTAGAATCACGGTGGCTAGGAAAAACTCCCTAGAAAGGCCAAAACCTAGGACGAAACCTAGAGAGGAACCAGGCTATGTGGGGTGGCCAGTCCTCTTCTGGCTGTGCCGGGTGGAGATTATAACAGAACATGGCCAAGATGTTCAAATGTTCATAAATGACCAGCATGGTCGTATAATAATAAGGCAGAACAGTTGAAACTGGAGCAGCAGCACGGTCAGATGGACTGGGGACAGCAAGGAGTCATCATGTCAGGTAGTCCTGGGGCATGGTCCTAGGGCTCAGGTCCTCCGAGAGAGAGAAAAAAAGAGAGAATTAGAGAGAGCATATGTGGGGTGGCCAGTCCTCTTCTGGCTGTGCCGGGTGGAGATTATAACAGAACATGGCCAAGATGTTCAAATGTTCATAAATGATCAGCATGTTTGAATAATAAGAAGGCAGAACAGTTGAAACTGGAGCAGCAGCACGGCCAGGTGGACTGGGGACAGCAAGGAGTCATCATGTCAGGTAATCCTGGGGCATGGTCCTAGGGCTCAGGTCCTCCGAGAGAGAGAAGGAGAGAATTAGAGAACGCACACTTAGATTCACACAGGACACCGAATAGGACAGGAGAAGTACTCCAGATGTAACAAACTGACCCTAGCCCCCCGACACACAAACTACTGCAGCATAAATACTGGAGGCTGAGACAGGAGGGGTCAGGAGACACTGTGGACCCATCCGAGGACACCCACGGACAGGGCCAAACAGGAAGGATATAACCCCACCCACTTTGCCAAAGCACAGCCCCCACACCACTAGAGGGATATCTTCAACCACCAACTTACCATCCTGAGACAGGGCCGAGTATAGCCCACAAAGATCTCCGCCATGGCACAACCCAAGGGGGGGCGCCAACCCAGACAGGATGACCACATCAGTGAATCAACCCACTCAGGTGACGCACCCCTTCCAGGGACGGCATGAGAGAGCCCCAGTAAGCCAGTGACTCAGCCCCTGTAATAGGGTTAGAGGCAGAGAATCCCAGTGGAAAGAGGGGAACCGGCCAGGCAGAGACAGCAAGGGTGGTTCGTTGCTCCAGAGCCTTTCCGTTCACCTTCCCACTCCTGGGCCAGACTACACTCAATCATATGACCCACTGAAGAGATGAGTCTTCAGTAAAGACTTAAAGGTTGAGACCGAGTTTGCGTCTCTGACATGGGTAGGCAGACCGTTCCATAAAAATGGAGCTCTATAGGAGAAAGCCCTGCCTCCAGCTGTTTGCTTAGAAATTCTAGGGACAATTAGGAGGCCTGCGTCTTGTGACCGTAGCGTACGTGTAGGTATGTACAGCAGGACCAAATCAGAGAGATAGGTAGGAGCAAGCCCATGTAATGCTTTGTAGGTTAGCAGTAAAACCTTGAAATCAGCCCTAGCCTTAACAGGAAGCCAGTGTAGAGAGGCTAGCACTGGAGTAATATGATCAATTTTTTTGGTTCTAGTCAGGATTCTAGCAGCCGTATTTAGCACCAACTGAAGTTTATTTAGTGCTTTATCCGGGAAGCCGGAAAGTGGAGCATTGCAGTAGTCTAACCTAGAAGTGACAAAAGCATGGATTAATTTTTCTGCATCATTTTTGGACAGAAAGTTTCTGATTTTTGCAATGTTACGTAGATGGAAAAAAGCTGTCCTTGAAATGGTCTTGATATGTTCTTCAAAAGAGAGATCAGGGTCCAGAGTAATGCCGAGGTCCTTCACAGTTTTATTTGAGACGACTGTACAACCATTAAGATTAATTGTCAGATTCAACAGAAGATCTCTTTGTTTCTTGGGACCTAGAACAAGCATCTCACACACACAACCACCCCCCCCCCACACACACACAAAACACACACACACACACAACCACACACACACACACACATAACTACCCACACATACACACAAAACACACACACCAAGTGTTTTACCTGCTAGCAGAAGTAGAATCATCAGAGGCTCCATATCCGCCACGTCCCTGTAGAGGTATACAACATCAGTCCACGCACATCAAACCTTAAATTGAGCCCATTACATCTCACATTAACCCACATTGAAATACTTATGATATAGACCAGGGTTCCCCAACTGGTGATTTTTTTGGTCCCCCTAAGTTTTCTGATTAAATTTTATACATTTCATAAAAGACTGTAAAAAACAGTCTTAAATATATATATATTTTTTAAATAGATTTTTATTTTTGAAATCTATTCCGAAGTATTACCTACGATAATATAGAGATATATGTGACCGTATACAAATGTAAAGAAGGTTTAAATTATTGCTTTTTCAAATATTATATCTGTTTGGTGTCAATTTGCAGTCAATTTACTGCGTTCAATTTATTGTGGTCAATTATTGCTGTCAATTTGCAGTCAACTAATTATTTGTAATTATGTTTCCGGCTCCTGACCATCTGCTCAAGAAAATATCATCCCGCAGCTGAATCTAGTTGATGATCCATGATATAAACTAATATTAATTAGTCCATAATATGTTAACTTATGTCAATCATCAATGAACCCAATTAGATCTTACATTAACCAATGTTGAAGAAATTTTCATATCATATGGACTAACATTAATTAGTCCACAAAATGTGAGATCAGTCAATATTCCAAAATCGTATATATTGGATTTATTTATTTATTTGAATTTGAATTTTACCTTTATTTAACTAGGCAAGGCCAACCAAAAGGCAAAATGTCTTCTGCTGTCACGTCCTGACATCAGAAAGCCTTAATTTTCTATAGTAGAGTAGGTCAGGGCGTGACTAGGGGTTTAGTCTTGCTTGTATTTTCAATGTGGGGTTCTAGTTTTTTTTATGTTGGTGTTTTGGTATGATTTGCAATTAGAGGCAGCTGGCTATCGTTGTCTCTAATTGGGGATCATACTTAAGTAGACTTTTTTCCACTTGTGTGTTATGGGATATTGTTTTGAGTAACTGCACGTAGCACCTCTGTAGTCACAGTTTGTTGTTAGTTTATTGTTTTGCTTTGCTAAGTTTCACTATTAATAGATGATGTGGAACTCAACATAAACTGCGCCTTGGTCCATCTCTACAAACGAACGTGACAGAATATCCCATCAAACCAGGACCAAGCAGCGTGTTGCCCAGGAGGAGAAAGTATCCTGGACATGGAAAGAGATTCTGGATGGGAAGGGATCCTGGACTTGGGAAGAAATCCTGGCAGGACAGGATCGCCTTCCATGGCGACAGACGGAAGGAGATAATGGAGGACAGCGATGACAACAGGGTTCGCGGCCACGACGCAAGCCCAAGAAGCAGCCTCAAAAACAATGGGGGAAGCACACGGGGTGGTCGGCGAAGTTGAGGGGTGAGTCAGAGACCGTCGAGGAGTTATTGGATAAATTGGAGGAGAGTGAAGCTAGAGAGCTGTTGGTTTGGTGTAGTATGCACAGCATTTGCCCTGAGGAGCGTGTTAGCCGTCTGATGCCTCCCAAGTCAGCTCCCCGTACTCGTCCTGAGAAGTCTGTTAAAGTTCCGGTACATTTGATGCTGGCTATCCGCACCAGGTCTCCAGTTTACCTTCACAGCCCAGTACATCCTATGCCAGCTCCTCGCACTTGCCGTGCGAAGTGTGTTAAAGTTCCGGTACAATTGATGCCAGCTATATGCACCAGCTCTCCAGTGCGCCTTCACAGCCCAGTGCATCCTGTGCCAGCTCTTCGCACTTACTGGGAGAGGTGTGTCATCGAACCGGTTCCATTGATGCCGGCTATACGCACCAGGTCTCCAGTACGTCTCCAGAGCCCAGTACGTCCTGTGCCTGCTCCTCGCACTCTCCCTCAAGTGCGCCTTCCCAGTCTGGTATGTCCTGTGCCTGCTCCTCGCACACTCCCTGAAGTGCGTGTCCCCAGTCAGGTACGTCCTGTGCCTGCTGCCCACACTCGCCCTGAAGTGCGTGTCACAAGTCTGGCGCCACCTGTCCCGACTACACGCACTAGGCCTCCAGTGCGCCTTCCTAGTTCGGTGTGTCCTGTGCCTGCTCCTCGCGCTTGCCCTGAGGTGCGTGTCACCAGTCCGGTACCACCAGTGCTGGCCCTATGTCCCCGGTCCGGAGCTTCCGGCGACGGTCCCCGGTCCGGAGCTTCCGGCGACGGTCCCCGGTCCGGAATCTCCGGCTCCATGGCCAGAGCCGATGCCCGGTCTGAGCACGGTTTCCAGTTCAGCTCCAAGGCCAGAATCTTCTTCTGCGTTGGTGCCCAGTCCAGGCACAGCGTCCAGTCCCGCTCCATGGCAGGAGTCTTCCTCTGCGCCTAGGTCCAGTCCAGGCACAGTGTTCAGCCTGGGTCCATGGCTGGATCTGCAGGATGAGCGGGTACCAGAGCACCAGAGCCGCCACCGACACTAGACCCCCCCCCCCAACCCTCCCTTTTTGTTTCAGGTTTTGCGGTCGGAGTCAGCACCTTTGGGCGGGGGGGGATACTGTCACGTCCTGACCATAGAGAGCCTTTACTTTCTATGGTAGAGTAGGTCAGGGCGTGACTAGGGGTTTAGTCTAGTTTATATTTTCAATGTGTGGTTCTAGTTTTTTTTATGCTGGTATTTTGGAATGATTCCCAATTAGAGGCAGCTCGCTATCATTGTCTCTAATTGGGGATCATACTAAAGTAGCATTATTTCCACCTGTGTGTTATGGGATATTGTTTTGAGTAAGTGCACGTAGGACCTCTGTAGTCACGGTTTGTTGTTAGTTTAATGTTTATTGTTTTGTTTTGCTAAGTTTCACTATTAATAAATGATGTGGATCTCAACATACTTCCGTCTCTACAAACGAACGTGACACCTGCAGGGACGGGGGCCTGGGATTAAAATAATTTAATAAAATATATATATCTATATATATGACAAAATACACATAACAACAAGAGAGACAACACAACTCTACATAAAGAGAGACCTATGAAAACAACATAGCAAGGCAGCAACACATGACAACACAGCATGGTAGCAACACAACATGGTAAAAGCATAAAACATGGTACTAACATTATTGGGCACAGACAACAGCACAAAGGGCAAGGAGGTAGAGACAACAATACATCACGCAAAACAGCCACAACTGTAAGAGTCCATGATTGAGTCTTTGAATGAAGATATTGAGATAAAGCTGTGTAATGTTTATTTATATTCATTACACATATTCTGAGGCTCCTCAGAGAAGGAAGGGAAAACATAAAAAAGTTAGCATTTTTAGATTAAACTATAGTATATATATATATAAAAACAGTATATTTTAACCAATTGTTTGGTGACATATGAATACTATATATATATATATATATATATATATATAGTATTCATATGTCACCAAACAATTGGTTAAAATATACTGTTTTGCAATGAAGGTCTACAATGAAGGTCTATCTTCAACAGCACTGTCTGGGCTAACACCGTGGTGTAGCCGGAGGACAGCTAGCTTCAGTCCTCCTCTGGCTACATTGACTTCAATACAAAACCTAGGAGGCTGGTAGGCCCCACCATCCTCCAATCAATCAAAGCTATTGCATTATGAACTGACACGTTGTCCATCCAATCATAGATGTAGGATCAGAGAACGAACCAAGTGTGTTGTATTGGGATTATGCCACAGAGCATTATGGGGGTTCTATGTTGAAGAACCTCTTTCATTCTCTGGGGTACACGGAAAAGGTGCGAATTAAAAGCGAGGGTCGACCTCTGTCTGAGATCAGTTTCATGAAGAAGGATGAAAAGGTGAGAGCTTTCAATACCAACTGGTATCAAATGTATAGCTGGTTAACTATCATCAAGCCGCCTGTAATTGCACGTTACGATACTTTACACGCTGATCATCTTTTCTGTCGAAAACAATTCCGAATGATTTGATAGCTTCCACCGCATCATCCATTAAAAGTTTGATTAAAGAGACAGGTTGACGCAACAAAGTTTTTCACGTGCGCTCAAGTAGGCTTTGCACTTTCCTCCGGTATTTATTGAGCAAAGATGAAAACACATAATCACTCCGGACAGACACAAGCAGAACTCATGACATTAATGTTGCAGTAGCCTAGGCTACACCTGAACTTTAGAAATCTGACATGATGTATGGGATGAAAACAAGACAACTTTTCAGTCTGATCAACTGTAGGCTACTAATAAGAGCAGCTGCATACAGCCTATGGTCAGGGTAAACTAATTGGTAACATTATGTATTTATGTGTGTCAGGAGAAAATGTGAATGTGATCAAATTTAGATTATATACAAAATTGGGCAGGCTAGGCAGCCTATACGTTTTTAATCCAAAATGATTACCTGGAATTAATCAATCAACATAATAGTGATGGCAGATGTAAGTATTTTTTTAAATAATACAGTCGCATAGTCCTGCATGATGCAAACATGTTTAAAGCAATCTCAGCCCTCTGAGTTATATTGTCTATCAGTTGTTGTCTATGTGTCTGGGTAGAGGAAATCCCCCTCATAATCTGGTCTAAATATAATTTATATGAATAATATAAGGTAGCTGCAGTTTGACAGGGAGTTTTTTCAGGAGTTTTTTTTTTTTAAACCATGTGACAAGATTAGGAAACACTGGTCCCATCATAGGGCATGTAAAACCTTTTTACAACTGATTAATCACTGTCATACCTTATAGGGTCCAGAGTTTTCCTAGTTAGGTTAACATATAAGGAAAAACTCCAGGTGCTAAGAGGTAAAAATTGCCCCACTGCTCTGGGACCTATGGTGGCACCAGCCTGCTTGCAGTTGTCAGTTATCGTCAAGTATGTGGATGATCAGAGCTTTATTCAGGAACGTTTCTTGGGCTACTTTGATGTGTCAAGTGGGAGAGATGCGCGTCTGTGTTTGACTTTATGAATTTTGAGATGTCTGAGTTTAACTTCATAGAGAAACTTGTTGTCCAAACCTACGATGACAAACCGTAGGTTGGTATTTCACTGACAGTACATACTGTAATATACACACACAGTGATGAGTTTATCCAACCAGATCAGAACTTCAAAACACAACATCCAAACCTGCACAATCCCATTCTATGTTACTGTGTAATCTTTGTAGATCCTATCTTAGTGAGGTGTTCTGAAGGCTGTTACAACTCTTATATTTAGTGGACTCTAAAACAGATGAGAGAGATGGACCAAAACCATTACTGTTTTATCTCAGCTCAACATCGGCCTACTTTGCATTTCTAGGTCATCTGCCCCTGTCATCTATATCTGGACTATCAAACACCCAGTGCTGCTGAAAGATGAGAACCATTTATAGCCACACATTAAAACCTGTTGGGTGGAAATGTGTGGCAATCAAACAAAGCTCACAGAACCAGTCTTGGAGAGGATGAGTGATAATGCCAACTCTCTCTCACTCTCTCTCATGACAAGATGGTTAATTTGATATCAAAGCAACTCAACTATGCAGCAAATATTGCCGGTCTTGTCTGTGCTATCAACCTATCATCTTTAAACCTTGATAGATACAGTCAGCTCCAAAACTATTGGCACCACTAATAAAGATCAGCAAAAAATACTATATAAAATAAATAATACAAACACTGAGCTAATTCTGAACAACTGAAGTAAAAACTCAATGAACAAGTTGAGAACATCCTGAATGACTCACATTACTCAACAAAATGACCTCATTAGTGTAGGTGTCTGTTTAAGGTGTCTGTTTCTTTACTTTCGATCAGAAAACTGTCAAGTCACTAGCTGTGTCAAACCTGGGGGCAGGATTTTTGGGGCAGACTTTGTACAAATTATTGTTGAAACTAATTCTTGCTAAGGTGATGAGCGTCATCCTTCTCTGTACTAGAATTTTCCCCCATATTGACAAACTTGCTGGCCAGTACACGTTGCGCTGCTGAAGGACATGTTATTGTATAAATGGTGTCTCAAATGATCCCAGTCTATCAGGAAGTAAATTGACATTTTTACAGAAGAATAATATTTACCGCTCACAAAATGTGCCTTCACGGTTACAGTTGACCTCTTTGGAAATGCAGCCCAAGTTGTTATATCTTTAAAGACTATAAAACCCCACCTCCTCCAATGAACACGATGTGTATTTAACCACATTAGAACCCTCGATATCCTCAGATCACGTTCAATGTCACAATAGACCTGCAAACATTTGGTGTTGGATCCTTCATTATCACATAATGCAATATACAATAACTTATTTTCCAGACAGTGCAATTTTCAGAACAGGTATCAATCAATGATGCATATAAACCCTTGATGGCTAATTGCTACGTATTGGCCATTGAGAGGCTTTGAAGCCACCGTTCGGCCATAATATTGCCACTTTCCATCGGAGCAGTTCCTCATAGGAATTAATGGGATTCTTTTGTATTTCAATTAAATGTTTCAAGGACAAAATTATTATTATTTTTTGTAGTGGGGTGAGTAACATTAGACATCTCAAAAAAGTATACTTTAAGCAAAATGTTTGTATAATGTAATTTAAAAGTATGCATTAAGGTGCGGGTAATATGATAAACATGGCAAGAACTAATTCATAAATGCATTTCTAAAGCTTCCAAAATATTGTCTACGATGGTGATGGAGTGCCAAGAAGGAGGCACAGTGGCTCCAACACAGCCCTCCCGTTTCAGTCATCTAGTCTATATATAAGTCATTGGTATCAATGTGGAAGATCAGATTTGTATCCATTTTCAAAGCCTGCACACATTCAGAATGGAATATTTCACATGCATCATGATGTCCATAAAACACAGACCCCTTTATCAATGACAACGTCAATCAAAGTAGAACTTCTAGTCTTTGCAGTGGGAGAAATTATATTTCTTTGCAGGGTAGCATGTTTGGCAGCCCCATCGTCACATTAGAATGGCTACCATTTAGTGGTTTAGTTGATAGGACAATCATTCATATCAAGTCATTCATATACTTATGGAGGTTATTTAAGGTAGAGATATGCATTCTGAGAAGCTGCTCAAGTCTGACAATACTTGAAGTGAGCACGGTTGAATGCACACAATAATACAATTGTTTTGGAAGGTCAGATTAATATAAACGTTTGTTTAAAACGTTTAAACGATTTCCTCAATAATCCTGCTAACATGGAAATCAGACATCAGGCTACCTGATGGGACTTTTGAGGAATGCAGAAAATTGGCAACCAAATAAACATTCTACCACAGCGACCATGTTATTTTTGTGAAACCTTTTTGATTCTGAGTTCGGACATATAAAGTGTGTATGTGAAAACTACTTCTAAGATGCACAGGAGGCTGTTGAGGGTGGGCGGCTCATAATAATGGAATCTCGCTATAGTTTCCAGCCCCTACTGGATTGGATGTTGATACGTAGCACTACGTAGCCTGCTTGATAGCTTGCTAGCACCAACATGAAGGCAAAAACAAGCTTGGCTATCCGTATTTACATGTTAAAAAGATCTCGGCTGGAAGAACGAGGCTTGCTCTATTGGTGCTAGCACATGCGCTGATCAAATTAACCGCTGCCCAATTAGGCTGTTTACATGTCCTAATAATTCAAAAGATTGCTCAGGAAACCAGGCGTTTTATTCAGCGTATGCTTACTTCGATTTTAAGCTGTTGCCGATTAAGATAAGCAGAGTAAGGTGTTAAAATGACTATTTCCATTCTACACTGAACAAAAATATGAATACAACATGTAATATGTTGGTCCCATGTTTCATGCGTTGATCCCAGAAATGTTCCATATGCCCACAAACTGTATTTCTCTCAAATGTTTTGCACACCCTTGTTGGTGAGCATTTCTCCTTTCCCAAGATAATCCATCCACCTGACAAGTGATCATTACACAGGTGCACCTTGTGCTGGGGATAATAAAAAGGCCACTCTAAAATGTGCAGTATTGTCACACAACACAATGCCATAGATGTCTTAAGTTTTGATGGAGCATGCAATTGGCATGCTGACTGCAGGAATGTTCACCAGATAATTGAATGTTAATTTCTTTACCATAAACTGCCTACAACGTTGTTTTAGAGAATTTGGCAGTACGTCCAACCGGCCTCACAACTGCTGACCGTGTGTCTGGCGTCGTATGGGCAAGCTGTTTGCTGATGTCAGCATGGTGACGACGAGCTCCTGAGGCCCATTCTTTAGGAGGTATCTGTAACCAACGGATGCATATCTGTATTCTCTGTCATGTGAGGGCCCAATGAATGTATTTCAATTGACTGATTTCCTCATATGAACTGTAACTCAGTAAAATCGTTAATAGTAGCATGTTGCGTTTATGTTTGTTCAGTATATTTCCATAATTAGTTTAATATTAGTCTAATTATTAATGTGCATGTACATCTACTTTTATGACTAGGTTTCTTAATCCATTAACCCAATTAAGGACGTTTTCTGAAATATGTTTTTGACCAATAGGAAATACATAAAAAATGACTGCAGATATTATTCAAAATATCAATAAAACAACAAATATTCCATAGCCTATAAGTTGTTCTCAAACCTCTCCTATCCTTTCGGTGTTTAATTTATTCCAGAGCTTGTACACTTGATTTAAATTGTCAACTAATCATCAAACCAGGTTCAGGCATCCCCGAGGAGAGGTTTGAGAAAGAATGGCTACAACAACATCTAGGCTACATCAACAACTGTGTGCACAGCTATACAAATATCCTGTCAAGCAACTACTCAAATTGTACATTCATGGGGTTTCCCTATAGACGCACCACACTTTTAATTGCCACCAAAACTTCAGAATTAATTGGCTGTATTGTCTTTGGAAGTTGTCCCGTTAATAACAGGTGGTGCAGATGTGCCAGCTTTCAATTGCATAGGTAAGCCTGAAAGGTCTTGAAATATGAAGAACATTTGCTGTGAAATTTGATTAAGCAATCAGGCCATCAAATCTACTGCAGCTGCATATTACCTGAGAATAAATTGTCCTATATCCGAGACGTTGTCAGCTAGGACCTGCGGATTGTAGCCTTCTCAAATGAGAAACGATGCACAAATACCTTCTCCTCCTCGCTTTCTGAAAACTGAAGATGAACAACTTCTGGGCAGATGTGTTTTATATGATGGAAAAGAATGAGACTTGAAATTTGGCCAACCAGTGTGGTTCTAACCCATTTAAAGGGTAGGTGGCTCAAACTTGCAGGACTCGTTTGGCAGCTGCCATTGATGAGCATCATTCATGCCTGTCAAAAAGTGTATCCACTGTGTAACCTACTATACTCAAGATAGGGGCAAAGATGCAGTGGCAACGATGATACAAGGAACTTCCTCATTCCTCCTCCTCAGACCTCAACTCTTCCTTAGTCAAGTATCAAAAGGGCTGTAACGGGCCATGCCCCTCTTTCCGCAGTTATGGTTCTAGGAACTGACATGGCCACTCATTTTTTAGTATACACATTTCAACAACATGCTGGTTATCGTGGTTTAAATGTTCAATAGAAAACAAAATCTCTGGTGTGAACCATTAATTTAAAAGATTAGAAATCCCGTAAAAAAAACTTTGATCTATGAAGAAAAAAAGCCAAGGGTACAACGCTGTGTACATACCAGAGTTAGGGGGCAAACAACCTACTCATTCCATACAGCATTGCAGTCTGTATCATCAAATTAGAGAGCCGATACAAGTCAAGTGATCTGTTAGCGATCACATGATGGCACTCGATAGCAGCAGTATCGTCCAATCACAGAGCAGATACAAGTCACGTGATCTTTTAGCGAACACGTGATGGCACATCATGTGTGATTGGATGATACAGACTGCGAGGATTATGGTTTTATTGCTTTTCTCAACACAGATGTTGAAACATTAATTAACGATGGGCACTACATTAATATATGAATAGTTTTACTGTCTCAGTAGAAAATAGAACGTCTACGCTGCACAGTAATATCGCTATCGCTAATATTTGAAATCACTACACGTTACAAGGGTTGAGAATCTAATTTCAGAACCCCTCGTTGCAGGTCTATCCTGCAAAAGTCAAACCTCAACACTCCCCTAGTCAAGTATCAACCCTGCGCTAGTCAAATGTCACCCCTCCTCCTCAACCCTCACCCCTGCCTTGGTCAGGTATCACCCTTGCTCTTGTCGAGCTCCACTTCTCCTCACCCTTGCACTCTTTTATTCACAATAAGTAGGTTTTCCATTGGCTGAATTAGAGATAAAAGGAAACAGAGGCAGTTGGATAACTTACTAATGTAAGTGACTACATTGAGGACACTGTGTACGAGCTGCTAGCTAGTTAACTTGACCATATCCTGTAGCTAAGGGAATCTAGCTATCGTGATGTTTATCACCTTCAAATCACAAGCTTAAAAAGACACACGCTCCAAAAAGGGAGAGAGTAGGCTACTGAATATTTTATTTTATTTGACCTTTATTTAAACAGGAGGTCACCATTGAGACCCAAGTGGCATTAGAACAACCAATTGCACTTTGCAGTTGGTTCCAGCAATGAGGTACATTCAAATTAGGACCTAGTTCGGTGAGCGGGTTTAGTATCTCATCTTTTTATACTTTAACAACACAGTAAGTTAAGTTGGAAGCTTGTGTAGTAGGGTTTTGTAAACAAAAAGGGAATAATTAATTGATCTACTGGTCTTTAATGAGGACCAGCCAACCTTTTGATACAGGATGCAGTGGTATTAAGTATTAAAACTGTCACCAGTGATAAAACGAATGGCGTTATGGTAGACAGCATCCAAAGATGTAGAGTAGTGATTGCTGCAATCTGGTAAATGGTCCCCTGTGGTACACCTTTTGTTATTACAGGAATCTTCATTTAACACCATCAGAGATCACACACTGAGTCCTGTCTGACAGATAATTGTCAAGTCATTTACAAGAAGCCTGATCCAGGCCAAAATCAGTCAACCGTTGATTAAGAATGTGATGGTCAACAGTGTCAAAGGCGTTGGAAAGGTCTATAAATAAGGCAGCACAATTATTTTTATCATTCAGGCAATTTAACACATCATCTAAAACAAGCGTAGCAGGTCTAAAGATCCAGGTCTAAAACCGGATTGGTGCACATGTGATTCAGCCCTTATGTTTTTTTTTACCTCATTCTTTAGCAAAGCACTTAGTACATAATAGACATCAAAGAGTTCAAATGAAAATCAAGTATGTGAGAATGTTAGTGCATCATTCTCTACATTCTGTTCTGAGGTGACTAAAGGACTCTTGTCTAGTGGGATGAGAGGAATTTTCTCCTAGCACAGCCATTAAACTCTGCAACTGTTTTAAAGTCACCATTGGCCTCATGCTGAAATATATATGTATTCCAATTTGACATTATGGGGTATTGTGTGTCAGCCAGAGACAGATAATCTCAATGTAATCTAAAGTATTTTAAAATCAGACTGTAACACAATACATTTTTGAAAAAGTCCAGGGGTGTGAACACTGTCAGAAGGCACTGGATGTTTCAAATCTCTGAAGGGCTGCCAATCAGATGTAGAATCAGTCCGTCTAGCCATAGCCCAAGCTACATTTATTTCCTGTAATTTCTCAGACAACTCATGAGTAAACCATTGCATCAGTATTTTACCCTTAGTGTTTTGTATGGTACATGTTTCTCTGCATCAGAGTGAAACAGGGAACACAAACAATTAAGGGCCCGATTCGAGTCAGGATAGGGCAGGTCATTTTGTAGGAGGACATCATGAATACATTCTCCAGTTACAGTCTCCAGTAAGGAAAACTTCTAAGGACAGAGACATAATAGTAACATCATATTCAATGTTGTCTAATTTTAGTATAACGAAGCCAGTATTTTTAATATTTTCTGTCCTCAGTTACGGAGAGCTGTGAAAACCTGTCCGCAGATGAAGCGGTCCCAATGAATGTCCCAAGAGACTAAGGGCATATCCTTGTATAACACAGGCTATATGTGTACCTATTAGCAAAGGTTGTATACAGTTAAAAGTCATACACAATAGCCCTATTGTATAGTCTGCTGGGTGTGCAGGCTTCTGTTCCAGCCCAGCACTAACACAACTAATTCAACTGATTCAACCTAACGAGTTGACAATAAACGGTGCCTTTGCTGGGCAGGAATAGAAGTCTGCTCACCCAGTAGATCAGGAATCAGTGGAACATGGTTGAACTATTTTTGTTCATCAGAAGTTATGTTTTATTAATAATAGCCTGCATGTTGCTCAATTATCTATTGTTGATTGGACTAATATGTCTAACCTTTACTTTGGACGGGGCCACAGTGTCCCCTGATCCCCCGTCTCAGTGTCCAGTATCTATGCTGCAAAAGTCTATGTGCCGTTGGTCTAGGTTCAGTCTGTCCTATCTGGTGTCCTGTGATCTTAAGTATGCTCTCTCTCTCTCTAGTTTCTCTTTCTCTTCCCCCCGGAGGACCTGAGCCCTAGGACCATGCCTCAAGACTACCTGGCCAGTATCTATGGAACCCTGACCTGATCACCGGATGTGCTGTTTTGACCCTCTCCCTCTCTCTTTCTGTCTCTGTCTCTGTCTCTGTCGCTGTCTCTGTCTCTCTACCTCACCTGTTGTCTCAACCTCTGAATGCTCGGCAATATAAAGCCAACTGACATTTACTCCTGTGGTTGTTGCTAATCTATTACAAATAAAAAAACGAAAATGTCACATTTCCGTAAGTGTTCAGACCTTTTACTCAGTACTTTGTTGATGCACCTTTGGCAGCATTTAACCCGGACCTGATGTTTCAACCCTCTCTCTCTCTCTTTCTGTCTCTGTCTCTCTACCTCACCTGCTGTCTCGACCTCTGAATGCTCAGCAATATAAAGCCAACTGACATTTACTCCTGTGGTCTGAATTTTATTGTTGATCATTTCTAAACTGAAATATCACATTTACATAAGTGTTCAGACCCTTTACTCAGTACTTTGTTGAAGCACCTTTGGCAGTGATTACAGCATCGAGTCTTCTTGGGTATGACGCTACAAGCATGGCACAACTGTATTTGGGGAGTTTCTCATTTTCTTCTCTGTAGATCCTCTCAAGCTCTGTCAGGTTGGATGGGATGGGGAGGGTTAATGCACAGCTATTTTCAGATCTCTCCAGAGATATCTGATCAGGTTCAAGTCTGGGCTTTGGCTGGGCATCAAGGACATTCAGAGACGGTCCTGTTGGAAGGTAAACCGTCGCCCCAGTCTGAGGTCCTGAGCGCTCTGGAGCAGGTTTTCATCAAGGATCTCTCTGTACTTTTCTCCATTCATCTTTGCCTCGATCCTGACTAGTCTCCCAGTCCCTGCAACTGAAAAACATCCCCACAGCATGATACTGCCACCACCATGCTTCACCGTAGGGATGGTGCCAGGTTTCCTCCAGATGTGACTCTTGGCATTCAGACCAAAGAGTTCAATCTTTGTTTCATCAGACCCGAAACTCGTGTTTATCATGGTGTGAGAGTCCTTTAGGTGCCTTTTGGCAAACTCAAAGTGGGTTGTCATGTGCCTTTTACTAAGGAGTGGTTTCCATCTGGCCCCTCTACCAAAAAGGCCTGATTGGTAGAGTGCTGTAGAGATGGTTGTCCTTCTGGAAGGTTCTCCCATCTCCACAGAGGAACACTAGAGCTATGTCAGAGTGAGCATCAGGTTCTTGGTCACCTCTCTGACCAAGGCCCCTCTCCCCCGATTGCTCAGTTTGGCCGGGCGGCCATCTCTAGGAAGAGTCTTGGTGGTTCCAAACTTCTTCCATTTAAGAATGATGGAGGCCACTGTGTTTTTGGGGACCTTCAAGGCTGCCAAAATGTTTTGGTACCCTTTCCCAGATCTGTGCTTTGACACAATGGTGTCTCGGAGCTCTAAGGACAATTCCTGCAACCTCATGGCTTGGTTTCTGCTCTGACATCAACTGTCAACTGTGGGACCATATATAGACAGGTGTGTGCCTTTCCAAATCATGTCCATTAAATTGAATATACCACAGGTGGACTCCAATCAAGTTGTAGAAACATCGCAAGGACGATCAATGGAAACAGGATGTATCTGAACTCAAATTCGAGTCTCATAGCAAAGGGTCTGAATCCTTATGTAAGTGAGGCATTTCTGTTTTTTATATTCAATACATTTGCAAAAATGCTATTGTGTGTGGATTTGCTGAGGATTATATATATTTTTGAAGTCCGTTTTAGGCTGTAACGTAACAAAATGGGGATAAAGTCAACGGATTGGAATACTTTCCCAAGTCAATGCATGTGTTTATCATGTAGTCTTAGCATCACGACAGCCGTTTTGACTGGGGCTATATGTTCCTGTGGTACTTTTTGGTGAACTACTTGTTCGATGGTAACTGTAACAATATAAATAAGTTACATTTAAACCAATAAGAGCTATTGACATACTGTCATTTACAAATACGACGTAAAAAAAAACAAGACTGTAAAAGAATGAATTCAAACAAAATCTAAGGAATTAACTATTAACATTTTTCCCTGACAAGCATTTCTGGTGGGGTTGAAAATGTGTCACTCTGGCAGCAAGCCTCCCTCAAGGTCTACACCTCTGGGTGCAGAAGCATTACTTTCTCTGAAAAATATAAGTAAAGACAGCACATAAATCAGGATTCATACACATTTTGAGAGATGGAATTTCATTACTTTTATATGACTTCTCCATGACTTTTAACCACATGTCCATGACCAATACATCTCTATGTACAGTATACATGAAAAAGTAAGCATAAATGTGATATTAACACTGAGAGGCTGCTCTCTGATTTCATGTACCATCTCCTGCCATTGTGCCCTTGAGCACGGCACTTAACTTCACTGTATAAAACATCTGGTCAACCCTCCATCTGGAGAGCTACTGTCACACCCTGACCTTTTAGAGATCCTTTGTATGTCTCTATTTTGGTTTGGTCAGGGCGTGAGTTTGGGTGGGCATTCTATGTTTTGTGTTTCTTTGATTTTCTATTTCTATGTTTTGGTCGGGTAAGGTTCTCAATCAGGGACAGCTGTCTATCGTTGTCTCTGATTGGGAACCATACTTAGGTACCCTTTTTCCCAACTGTGTTTGAGGGAAGTTAACTTTGTTTGTATTGTATTGTATTATATTGTATTGTATTGTATTGTATTGCATTGCATTGCATTGCATTGCATTGTATTGTATTGTTTTGTCAGCGTCATTTCGAATAAAAGAGAAACTGTACGCTTACCACACTGCACCTTGGTCCAGTTCCTTCAACAGCCGTGACAGCTACTGGGAATGCAGGCTTTTGATCCAGCCCTGAAACACACCCTTGTCTGCTTGTCACGGTCCTGTTGAGCAGTTGATTTTTAGAATATGCTGTGTCAGAGGGGGGCTGGAACAAAAGCCTGCACACCCAATAGCTCTCTAGGAGGATGGTTAGTCACCCTTGATATTAGACATTGCAACATTACAACCAATGCAATAATAGATAACTGAGTAGTAACGTGTGTAGCAGTGAAGGGAGGATGGACAGAAAAGGTTGAACTTCTTATCTGGTCATAGCAGGTGTCCTATGTCTCCTTCATCTGCGTCACGTTTGCCCCTTCATATTTTTTGTTGCTGTTTATGTGTTGAGGCATATGACAAGAATGTGCAGGTAAATGAAAATGAATCTAATTTTGGACTCAACTGTCTATTGACTGCCACCTGTGAGGAGTGATTGCTTTTGTTCTTGTGTCCTCTCTGTCCCTTTCTGTCCTCTACCTAACCTGGTCTTTCTGTCACTCAGTGGGAGGTTTGTTGGGGAATGTGCACTTTGTGACTTCATTCAAAAGAGCTCATGTACTGAGATGATCGGTCTGATTACTAGGGCTGTTTACACCAGTTTATTGACAAAGTGGAGTCTTGTGCATTCCAAATATTCAAATGGTGTAAACGTCATGGAACTACTGATGCTGTTGGTCGAGCTATTGTTGGTGGTGATACTGTATAGGCGTAACAGCACAAAACTATGACATCTCATGGTGGGATTTTCTGTAACCTTAAACCATACGCCAAGTCTTCTCCCTTGCTGAGAAGGAAATAGACAAAATTGTCTGGATCAGGACAATGGCTTTCACTTTGAAAATCCCAATCTAGGAACTGTAAATAGATGTTCTGTCTGTACTATATTATCTACATCATATATTATACTATATTGGAATACATACATATTTCATCAAATCAAACTATCTGTCACATGCACCGAATAGTAGACCACACGTGAAATGCTTACTTACAGGCCCTTAACCAACAGTGCAGTTCAAGAAAGAGTTAAGAAAATATTTACCAAATAAAGTAAAAAATTATTTTTTTAAGTAACACAATAAAATAACAATAACGAGGCTATATACAGCAGGTAGCAGTACCGAGTCAATATGCGGGGATACGGGTTAGTCAAGGTTATTTGTACATGTAGGTAGGGGTGAAGTGACTATGAATAGATAACAAACAGCAAGTTTTTATATTTTTAGATATTAAACTTAAAATTTATAAATCAGCATTCAAGTGTTTACAATTCCACCTCCAAGTGCTCAGTAGGCCTCTGCAAAGAACTACAAGCAACTACAAGGGGTGTACTGTTGAGTTAAATTAGATAGGGTTCCATTTTTGGGCCGACTCTCTTCTCTGTATACATCAAAGATGTCGCTATTGCTGCTGGTGAGTCTCTGATCCACCTCTACGCAGACGACACCATTCTGTATACTTCTGGCCCTTCTTTGGACACTGTGTTAACAACCCTCCACACGAGCTTCAATGCAATACAACTCTCCTTCTGTGGCCTCCAACTGCTTTTAAATACAAGTAAAACTAAATGCATGCTCTTCAACCGATCGCTGCCTGCACCTGCCCGCCAGTCCAGCATCACTACTCTGGACGGTTCTGACTTAGAATATGTGGACAACTACAAATACTGTACCTAGATGTCTGGTTAGACTGTAAACTCTCCTTCCAGACTCACATCAAACATCTCCAATCCAAAATGAAATCTAGAATTCCTATTTTACAACAAAGCATCCTTCACTCATGCTGCCAAACATACCCTCGTAAAACTGACCATCCTACCGATCCTCGACATCGGGGATGTCATTTACAAAATAGTCTCCAATAACCTACTCAATAAATTGGATGCAGTCTATCACAGTGCCATCCGTTTTGTCACCAAAGCCCCATATACTACCCACCACTGTGACCTGTACGCTCTCGTTGGCTGGCCCTCGCTTTATACTCGTCACCAAACCCACTGGCTCTATGTCATCTACAAGACCCTGCTAGGTAAAGTCCCCCCTTATCTCAGCTCGCTGGTCACCATAGCAGCACCCACCTGTAGCACGCGCTCCAGCAGGTATATCTCTCTGGTCACCCCCAAAAACAATTCTTCCTTTGGCCGCCTCTCCTTAAAGTTCTCTGCTGCCAATGATTGGAACGAACTACAAAATCTCTGAAACTGGGAACACTTATCTCCCTCACTAGCTTTAAGCACCAGCTGTCAGAGCAGCTCACAGATTACTGCACCTGTACATAGCCCATCTATAATTTATCCCAAAGAACTACCCCTTCCCCTTCCCCTACTATATTTATTTATTCATTTATTTTGCTCCTTTGCACCCCATTATTTCTACTTTGCACATTCTTCCACTGCAAATCTACCATTCCAGTGTTTTACTTGCTATATTGTATTTACTTCGCCGCCATGGCCATTTTTTTTGCCTTTACCGCCCTTATCTCACCTCATATATAGACTTATTTTTCTACTGTATTATTGACTGTATGTGTCACAAATTCTGCCGAAGTCGTTGCCTCTCCTTGTTCGTGCGGTGCTCGGCGGTCGACGTCACCGGTCTTCTAGCCATCATTGATCGATTTTTCATTTTCCATTGGTTTTGTCTTGTCTTCCCACACACCTGTTTTCAATCCCACACATTACCTGTTGTGTATTTAACCCTCTGTTTCCCCTCATGTCTTTGTCAGAGATTGTTTATTGTCAGTGTTGTGTTTATTGTATAGGTGCGCGACGGGTACTCGTACCCATGTTTTGTTTATATTCTATTCTTATTAGTGTTATGGAGCATGTTACGTGGACATTCATTAAAAGACTCCATTTTACACTCCGTTTGACTCTCCTGTGCCTGACTTCCCTGCCACCTATACACATGACTCTGACAGAATCTCTGACCATAAAAATATGAAGTCAGCAGGAGAGGACACTACGCTCATGGAGGTGGAGGAACGCGTCCGGGAACAAGTGGAGGAGATTGACTGTTTGAGCGCTGTCATGGATCGCATTGTCCAGAATATGGACCGCTGGGAGAGACAGGGAGTTTCTCCAGCACCTCCACCACCACAACCGGGATCTCCCTTGAACGCTTTTCCCCTCCTGAACCAAACAAGATCCTTTTATCCCTACCCACCGGATACAACGAAGATACTGCCGGCTGCCAGGGTTTCCTCCTTAAACTGAACTTGTTTCTGGCCACGGTCTACCCAGTGCCATCTGACCGTGAGAAGAGTTGCGCCCTCGTTACATGCCTCACCGGGAAAGCCCTGGAGTGGGCCAGTGCTGTGTGTAGAGAGGAGGATGCGGTGTTGGACCATTTTTGAGGAGTTCACCCGCCATTTCCGGATAGTATTCGACCACCCACCCGAAGGCAGAGCGGCGGGTGAGCGCCTCTATCATCTGAGGCAGGAGATGAGGACTGCACAGGAGTTTGCTCTGGAGTTTAGGACCTTGGCTGCCGGCGCTGGATGGAGCAACAGGGCCCTGATCGACCATTACCGTTGTAGTCTACGCGAGGACGTCCGTCGGGAGCTGGCCTGTAGAGACACCACCCTCACCTTTGACCAGCTGGTGGACATGTCCATCAGGCTGGACAACATGCTGGCTACTCGTGGATGTCTAGATCGGGGTCTGGTTGTTCCATCCTCCAGCACCCTCTCTCCCGAACCTCTGGAATTGGGGAGGTATGGTGCGCAGGGAGACTGGAGGGGGTTCCCGCTCGAGCACCATCTATGGTCGCAGAGAGCACACTGCTGGTCGGTGCCGGGTTGGTTCCTCTAGGAATAGAGAAGGCAGGCAGGGCACTCTGGCGTCACCCCAGGTGAGTAGGCACCATTCTCATCCAGAGCCCTCTGTTGCGCTAATGTTTGTCTCTGTCACTTTTCTGGATTTTTCCCTGCATTCCCAGTATAAGGCGCTAGTAGATTCAGGCGCGGCTGGGAATTTCATTAATAAAAATGTAGCTCATAGTTTAGGGATCCCTATTATTTCTGTGGATATGCCTTTCCCTATTCATGTCTTAGATAGTCGACCATTAGGGTCAGGGTTTATCAGGGAGGTCACCGCACGTGTATGTGTATGATAACGCAGGAGGGTCACAAGGAGAAGATTAGTATTTTCCTTATTGATTCTCCTAAGTATTCTGTGGTGCTAGGCCTACCCTGGTTAGCTTGTCATAACCCCACTCTTTCTTGGCCACAGAGGGCTCTCGCGGGATGGTCGCGAGAGTGCTCAGGTAGGTGTTTAGGGGTTTCCGTTGGTGCTACTACGGTGGAAAGTCCAGACCAGGTCTCCACTGTGCGGATTCCCCCCGAATATGCCGATTGGGCTCTCGCCTTCTGTAAAAAGGCGACTCAATTACCACCCCATCGACGGGAGGATTGTGCGATAGATCTCTTGGTAGACGCTGCATATCCCAGGAGTCCCGTGTATCCCCTGTCACAAGCGGAGACGGTGGCTATGGAGACATATGTCTCTGAATCCCTGCATCAGGGGTACATTCAGCCATCCATTTCACCCGTCTCTTCGAGTTTCTTTCTTGTGAAAAAGAAGGATGGCAGTTCACGCCCATGCATTGATTATCGAGGTCTAAATAAAATCACGGTGAAATATAGTTACCCCGCTACCTCTGATAAATACGGTTATTGAGTCAATGCACAGGGCACGCTTCTTCACAAAATTGGATCTCAGGAGTGCGTACAATCTGGTGCGTATTCGGAAGGGTGATGAGTGGAGGACGGCATTTAGCACCACCTCAGGTGAGTACCTAGTCATGCCATATGGGTTGATGAATGCTCCATCAGTCTTCCAATCATTTATAGATGAGATCTTCAGGGACCTGAATGGGCAGGGTGTAGTGGTGTATATCGACGATATTCTGAAATACTCCGCTACACACACCAAGCATGTGTCCCTGGTGCTTGGTCGCCTGTTGGAGCATGATCTATATGTCAAGGCTGAGAAATGCTTGTTCTTCCAACAATCCATCTCCTTCCTAGGACATCGGATTTCCACTTCAGGAGTGGAAATGGAGAGCGACCGCATTGCACCCATGCGTAATTGGCCGACTCCAACCACAGTAAAGGATGTGCAGCGTTTTGTAGGGTTTGCCAATTACTACCGGAGGTTTATCTGGGGTTTTGGTCAGGTTGCTGCTCCCATTACCTCACTGCTAAAGGGGGGCCCGGTGTGCTTGCAGTGGTCGGCTGAGGCGAACAGGACTTTTGGACACCTGAAGACTCTGTTTACCTCAGTGCCTGTGTTGGCTCATCCGGATCCCTCTTTGTCATTCATACTGGAGGTGGACGCATCCGAGCCTGGGATAGGAGCATTGCTCTCTCAGCGTTCGGGTATGCCACTGAAGCTTCGCCCCTGTGCTTTCTTTTCGAAGAAGCTCAGCCCGGTGGAGCGAAACTATGACGTGGGGGACCGGGAGCTGTTAGCTGTCGTAAAAGCCTTGAAGGCGTGGAGGCATTGGCTTGAGGGGGCTAAACACCCTTTTCTCATCTCGACTGACCACCGCAATCTGGAATACATCCGGCAGGCGAAGAGGATGAATCCTCGCCAGGCAAGGTGGGCCATGTTTTTCACTCGTTTTGTGTTTACTCTTTCTTACAGACCAGGCTCCCAGAACTTCAAGGCAGATGCATTGTCTCGGCTGTATGACACAGAGGAGCGGTCCATGGATCCCACTCCCATACTCCCAGCTTTTTGTTTAGTGGCGCCAGTAGTATGGGAGCTGGACGCGGACATTGAGCGGGCATTAAGCGGGTGCAGAGCCCTCTCCCCATGAGTGTCCAGCTGGTCGTCTGTACGTTCTGTCTGCTGTCCGCGACCGATTGATCTATTGGGCTCACACCTCGCCCTCCTCTGGTCATCCTGGGATAGGTCGGACGATGCTCTGTCTTGATGGGAGGTACTGGTGGCACACTTTAGCTAAGGACGTGAGGATTTATGTTTCCTCCTGCTCGGTGTGCGCCCAGAGGTAAGCTACAACCTTTACCCGTTCCTCAACGGCCGTGTTCGCACCTGTCGGTGGAATTTTTTAACTGATCTTCCACCTTCACAGGGTTACACCACGATCCTGGTCGTTGTGGATCGTTTTTCGAAGTCCTGTCATCTCCTCCCTTTGCCAGGTCTCCCTACGGCCTTACACACTGCAGAGGCCCTGTTTACACATGTTTTCCGGCACTATATCCTCAGGCACCCCATAGTGTCTGATCGGGGTCCCCAGTTCATATCAAGGGTCTTGAAGGAGTTCATGGAACGTCTGGGGATCTCGGTTAGTCTTACCTCAGGTTTTCAACCCGAGAGTAATGGGCAGGTAGAGAGAGTTAACCAGGATATGGGTAGGTTTCTGCGGTCTTATTGCCAGGACCGGCCGGGGGAGTGGGCGAAGTTTGTGCCCTGGGCAGAGATGGCCCAGAACTCGCTACGTCACTCCTTCACTAAACTTACCCTAATACACATTGAAAAGGAGTATCAGCTGGTTCTGGCTCCTTGGCATCAGAGTCAGACCGAGGCTCCTGTGGTGGACAATTGGTTTTGGCGCGCTGAGGATTCCTGGGAGGCAGCCCACGTCCACCTTCAGCGCGCCATAAGGTGCCAGAAAATTGGTGCAGACCGTCGCCGCAGTGAGGCCCCGGTGTTCGCACCAGGGGACAGGGTCTGGCTCTCGACCTGAAACCTGCCCCTCCACCTGCTCTGCCGGAAGCTGGGTCCGCGGTTTGTGGGGCCGTTTAAAGTCCTGAGGAGAGTGAACGAGGTATGTTATAGGTTACAACTGCCCACTAATTACCGTATTAACCCCTCGTTCCATGTCTCTCCTCAGGTCGGTGGTGGCTGGCCCGCTCCAGGAGGCTGAAGTGCGTGATGTTCCTCCGCCTCCTCTAGATATCGAGGGGGTCCCGGCATACTCTTTGCGGCGGTCGACGTCACCAGTCTTCTAGCCATCATTGATCCATTTTTCATTTTCCATTGGCTTTGTCTTGTCTTCCCACACATTACCAGTTGTGTAGTTAACCCTCTGTTTCCCCTCATGTCTTTGTCAGAGATTGTTTATTGTCAGTGTTGTGTTTATTGTCAGTGTTGTGTTTATTGTATAGGTGCGCGACGGGTCCTCGTACCCATGTTTTGTTTATATTCTATTTTTATTATTGTTATGGAGCATGTTACATGGACATTCATGAAAATAATCAATTTTACACTCCGCTTGACACTCCTGCGCCTGACTTCCCTGCCACCTATACACACGACTCTGACCGTATGTTTGTTTTACTCTATGTGTAACTCTGTGTTGTTGTATGTGTCGAACTACTTTTCTTTATCTTGGCCAGGTCGCAATTGTAAATAAGAACTTGTTCTCAACTTGCCTACCTGGTTAAATAAAGGTTCAATTTTAAAAAATTTAACCGTAGAGAAAACACCACCAGTGTTGTGTGCACACACTTAAGGTCTGACACTACTGACCTGTAAGTATGTCAACAAATAATGTAGACTGATCTTTTCTTTACTCAGTTAGACAAATAGTTGTATAGAGTATAAAATATCACTTTTATTGCCAGTTATTGATAGCACAGTATGATATTAGTTTATGCTCTTTCATTGAATGTGGGTAAGAGGGAAGTACAGTGCCTTGCGAAAGTATTCGGCCCCCTTGAACTTTGCGACCTTTTGCCACATTTCAGGCTTCAAACATAAAGATATAAAACTGTATTTTTTTTGTGAAGAATCAACAACAAGTGGGACACAATCATGAAGTGGAACGACATTTATTGGATATTTCAAACTTTTTTAACAAATCAAAACCTGAAAAATTGGGCGTGCAAAATGATTCTAGCTTTATCGTCTTGGATCATTTGGAACACACATTGTGCAATCTGACAACTTAATCATTTCTCATAATACATATGACTTCTCAGAAACTCAGAGAAACATCTCTTTAAAAGCACTCAATGATCCGAGACCGATAAATCCTGTTTTACATATGTCCATGTCATCACTTTTCACTTTGATCGTATGCATCTTTCCTTAAAGTGATTCGCACATCGATTTTGTATTTATTTATATAGTATCAGAGTATTTTATTAATATAGTCATCGAGTTCTGATGAATATAACTTATAAATGCCTCATGTGCGCCGTTCAACTGTCTTACCCCAACAAAGCCCAAATAGGCTTGTTTTAGTTTGAAAACAAACACTGTATAGCTTTATAGCATAATTCCGATCTCATGGACGGTCGGTCCTTGCCTTCATAGTTCTGTCTATGAATTAGACAGTGGTTTCATTTCTTATATCTGTTCTTAGTTCTACATTTTTAAAAAGGGGCATGCTTATTTAAGATGGTGAGGAAATTACTTTTAAAGAACGACCAGATATCCTCGACTGACGGGATGAGGTCAATATCATTCCAGGATACCTGGGCCAGGTCGATTAGAAAGGCCTGCTCGCAGAAGTGTTTTAGGAGCGTTTGACAGTGATGAGCGGTGGTCGTTTGACCGCGGACCAATAGCGGATGCAGACAATAGAGGCAGTGATTGCTGAGATCCTGATTGAAAACAGCAGAGGTGTAGTTGGAGGGCAAATTGGTCAGGATAATATCTATGAGGGAGCCCATGATTATGGATTTAGGGTTGTACCTGGTGGTTTCCTTGATCATTTGTGTGAGATTGAGGGGATCTAGCTTAGATTGTAGGACTGCTGGGGTGTTAAGCATATTCCAGTTTAGGTCACCTAACAGAATGTACTCTGAAGATAGATGGGGGGGGAAATCAATTCACATATGGTGTCCAGAGCACAGCTGGGAGCTGAGGGGGGTCTATAACAGGTGGCAATAGTGAGAGACTTATTTCTGGAGAGATTCATTTTTAAAATTCAAAGCTCGAACTGTTTGGGCTTAGACCTGGAAAGTATGACAGAACTTTGCAAGCTATCTCTGCAGTAGATTGCAACTCCTCCCGCTTTGGCAGTTCTATGAAAATCTCTGAATTTTTGGTGGCCTTCCTAAGCCAGGATTCAGACACGGCAAGGACATCAGGGTTGGCGGAGTGTGCTAAAGCAGTGAGTAAAACAAACTTAAGGGGGAGGCTTCTGATGTTAACATGCATGAAACCAAGGCTTTTTCGATTACAGAAGTCAACAAATGAGAGTGCCTGGGGACACGCAGGGCCTGAGTTAGCCTCCACATCACCCGAGGAACAGAGGAGGAGTAGGATGAGGCTATGGCTAAAGGCTAGCAAAACTGATCGTCTTGTTCGTTGGGGACAGAGAATAAAAGGAGCAGATTTCTGGGCGTGGTAGAATAGATTCAGGGCATAATGGTGCAGACAGGCATGTACAATGCGACTAGGGGCTCCGCAGTAAACAATGATAATTATCCTAAACAACAGTATACAAGGCATATTGACATTTGAGAGAGACATAAAGCGAGGCATAAAGCAATCACAGGTGTTGATTGGGAGAGCTAGCTAAGTCAACAACGGGTAGGGCAACAATAGCTAATCAGCTAATGACAGCAACAACAGGTAAAATGGCAATGAATGGGCAGAGAGGGTCGGTTAATTAACTACACACAGGGCCTGAGTTCGGGCTAGGGCCGACAGATAAACAAAGGTAAACAAAGTGGAGTAACTTGATAAATGAACAGTCCAGCAGGCATCAGCTATGTAGCCAAGTGATCATGGGGTCCAGTGTACAGCAATAGATGGAACAGGGACACCGCGCGGTAGTCGTTGCTACGCTAGCACTTGGGAGAAACTGTGTTTAAAGTTAGCAGTCCGGGGTAAGTAGAAGCATCTGCTCAGTCGTCCAGCAAAGGCCGGTTGAAGGCACAGCTGATGGAATTACGTCTGTGGACAGTTGTGGTGGTATGGTGGGGCGCCGTGTCGACGAAGGGACCGGGCCAGATGGCGAAAGAGGTATTGTAGTTGTGGTAGTTTTGTTTGCTAGCCGGGAGATGCGCCTGGCTCAGGGCTAGCTTCGGGGCTGGGTCACTCAGTGGCAGCCAGCTAGCTGTGATGATCAATGGTCCCGGGTTTACGACAGGAATCTGGCATTGTAGTGGAGAAAAACAGTCCGAGGCTGGCAGGTTTATGCAGGCAAAAAAAACAGCTGGTGCCTGAACAGAGGTTAAAGGCCGCTAGCAGTCGCTAACAATGACTAAATAGCTAGTAACTTAGCTAATTAGCTGGCTACCAAATGATGAAAGTTTTGGCTATAGGGTCTAAAAAATTGCGTATACGTGTCACATTGGGTGAGGTATTGAAAAATAAATTGGAATATATCCAAAAAAGATGAAAAAAAAAATGTATTACAGAATTTGTGTTATAAGCAGTTTTAAGAGAACATGTCCATGGCCTTGGGAAGTAAGAGTGCTGATAAATCCATCAGCAAAAATTATCCACAGCAGAATTGACACAGAGGGTGTGTTGGTAAATTCAATCTGAAGTACAAGGCTGCGTTTAGGGTGTTCGTAAATTCAGAGCGTTTTGCTCTTGGAGCGTTCAGGAGTAGGGTTGATCTGAGAGATCTGACCTCACAACGGCAGTCAAGTTCCGAAGTTAACTGGCTAACATTGGCAAGCTTACAAGATACTTCCAGACACAAATGAAAGAACATTGACCATTTTACTCCCCCTAGCAGAGCTGGTTAGGCTGTTTTCATGTTATCTAGAAGGTTGGTGACTGTAACTGTGCTGTTGGCAACAATTGTATTACATTTTTTTGCCAACGTTTACTGACGCAGTCAATATACAAATGGCGTTGAGCTTTCGTAAATTCATCACTTATTCTGCGCTCTGTATAGTAGATAGTCAGAGCGAATTTACGAACGCACCCAGAGGCAGAGAAACGAAGCGGAGTGCCAAAAAGTGACTTTTGCAAATTGCCAAACTCTTAAAAATTACCCTTTGAGCTCTATTTCAAAATATAATATTTTTTTAGGCTGGATTACTGCTGTTACATGTGCTCCCCGTTTGCGCTAGCAACACTTTGAGATTGAAGTCAGACAACTCCACCATCAAGCGATGACCGGTTGCATTCAGTCTTGCTGTAGTTATTACATGCAGTGCATTTGGGAAGTATTCAGACCCCTTTAATTTTTTTTACAATTTGTTATGTTACAGCCTTATTCTAAAATGTATAAAATATATTTTTTCCCTCATCGATATACACACAATACCCCATAATGACATTGCACTAACCAGTTTTTAAAAAACATTTTTGCTAATTTATTAATAATTAAAAATTGAAACATCACATTTACATACGTATTCACACCCTTTACTCAGTACTTTGTTGAAGCACCTTTGGCAGCGATTTCAACCTCGGGTCCTCTTGGGTTTGATGCTACAAGCTTGGCACACTTGTATTTGTGGAGAATCTCCCATTCTCTGCAGATCCTCAGTCTTGGCTGATTTCTTTGGATTTTCCCATGATGTCAAGCAAAAAGGCACTGAGGTTGAAGGTAGGCCTAGAAATACAGCCACAGGTACACCTCCAATTGACTCAAATTATGTCAATTAGCCTAACAGAAGCTTCTAAAGCTATGACATAATTTTCTGGAATTTTCCAAACTGTTTAAAGGCACAGTCAACTTAGTGTATGTAAACTTCTGACCTACTGGAATTGTGATACAGTGAACTATAAGTGAAATAATCTGTCTGTAAACAATTACTGGAAAAATTACTTGTGTCATGCACAAAATAGATGTCCTAACCGACTTGCCAAAACTATGGTTTGTCAACAAGAAATTGGTGGAGTGGCTGAAAAATAAGTATATATAACAAACAAAAAACAAATCAATATCCAATACAGAAATGCAATAACGGTCAACGTTGAGAATGTAATTCAACAAGCAAAAATGGCTGATGGTACTGATGTTGTGTATTACCTTTAATACTGTATATAGATTAAATAGTACATAGAGACATAAAAGTAATCTCAATAGTTGTCTGTCTCTCATTTTCTGGAAAGTTGCAGAACTAACATTACCGGTTGATCAATAGAACAATAACCATAGTAACCAGAATAACATCAACTTGCTACCAGGAAGCTACTACTGTCTTGAATTCTTTGAATAAGACAAATAATTTACCTGCAGAAGGTGTGTGGCTGCGTAGGCCATTCAAGGATTGGCTTACGCAGACCCACAACGTGCTGCCAAACAACAGTTGACCTCTAAATGCTTAAAGCAATCTCTGGAGTCACGCAAGCTTCAGAAACGTTCCACATTTTGTTGTATTACAGCATGAATTGAAAATGGATTAAATTGAGATTTGTTGTCACTGGCCTACACACAATACCCCATAATGTCAAAGTGGAAATATATTGTTGTTTTTTACATTTTTCCAAATTAATTAAAAAATGAAAAGCTGAAATGTCTTTAGTCAATAAGTATTCAACCCCTTTGTTCTGGCAAGCCTAAATAAGTTCAGGAGTACACATTTGCTTAACAAGTCACATCATGAGTATCACAGACTCACTCTGTGTGCAATAATAGAGTCTAACATGATTTTTGAATGACTGACTCATCTCTGTACCCCACACATACAGTTGTAAGCTGTAAGGTCCCTCAGTCGAGTTTTCCAATGCCTCACAAAGAAGGGACCTATTGGTAGTAAACATTTCTGTGAGGATGGTGAAGTTATTGACTACACATTTGATGGTGTATCAATACACCCAGTCACTACAACTCATTTGTCAGAGAGGAAGGAAACCGCTCAGGGATTTCACCATGAGGCCAATAGTGAAATTAAAAAAGTTACAGTGTTTAATGGCTGTGATAGGAGAAAAACTGAGGATGGATCAGCAACATTGCAGTTTCTACACAATACTAACCTATTTGACAGAGTGAAAAGAAGGAAGCCTGTACAGAATACATTTTTTCCAAAACATGCGTCCTGTTCGCAATCAGGTACTTAAGAAATACAGCAACAAATGTGGCAAAGCAATTCACTTTTTGTCCTGAATACAAAGTGTTATGTTTAGGGCAAATCCAATGCAACACATTACTGAGTACCACTCTTCATATTTTGAAGCATAGTGGTGGCTACATCATGTTATGGGTATGCCTGGATTCATTAAGGACTGGGGAGTTTTTCAGAATTAAAAATAAACAGAATGGAGCTAAGCACAGGCAAAATCGTAGAGGAAAACCTGAGTCTGCTTTCCACCAGACTCTGGGAGATAAATTCACCTTTCAGCAGGACAATAACCTAAAACACAAGGCCAAATCTACACTGGAGTTGCTGACAAAAAATAAGTGAATGTTACTAAATGTCAGAGTTACAGTTTTAACTTAATATCTACTTGAAAATCTAAGGCAAGACTTGAAGATGGTTGTCTAGCAATGACCAACAACCAATTTGACAGTGCTTGCAGAATTTTGAAAATAATAATGGGCAAGAATTGTACAATCCATTTGTGCAAAGCTCTTAGAGACTAACCCAGAAATATTCACAGCTGTAATCACAGCCAAAGATTACTCAGGGGTGTGAATATTATGTAAATGAGATATTTCTGTATTAACTTTTCAATAAATTTGCAAACATTTCTAAAAACATGTTTTAATTTTGTCATTATGCGGCACCAACCATGGAGTGGCAGGTACCCTCGTGGTTAGAGGGTTGGGCCAGTAACCGAAAGGTTACAAGATTGAATCCCTGAGCTGACAAGGTAAAAAATCTTTCATTCTGCCCTGAACAAGGCAGTTAATCCACTGTTCCTAGGCCATCATTGAAAATAAGAATTTGTCGTCAACTGACTTGCCTAGTAAAATAAATAAAACATATGGGGTATTGTGTGTAGATGTTTGAGGGGGAAAAATATATTTGAATTCAGTCTGTAACACAACAATATGTGAAATTAGTCAAGGGTTATGCGTATGTAAGGAGTGATGTTTACGTGATGAATTTGATATTGATGGTAAGATATTTCTGTCCTACTAATGCTGTTTTTATGGTCTCCACTCTAGCTTCCTGCAGTTAGTCTGGACGCATGGTCAATAAATGGGTGTTGATATAGATAGCTTGAGCTGACAATGACTTGGTGATAAAAACCTGAAGTTGGCATTCCATAGACAAGATGTTGTGTGTGTGACCCGAGATAGAGAGCCTGGAAGAGTTTGGAACAATCCCTCATTGTTTTAATCATCCTGGCATCTGGGAAACTAAGCCGGGGTCAGGTTAAAACGACACTGGGTTTAGATGACCACAGGATGAACCCAGGATGGCTTGTGATGCCGCCCCGGTCAGCATGGGACGGGTGGAACCAGCCCTGACTAAGGATTTTAGTGTCAACCATATAAAATCTCTGCATTGTCTGTAAAGGTTAGGCGCTCGGCACAACAGACTAGTCTCATTATTGCAATAATTCATCGATATTGAATAAAGATGATTGTTTGACGACATGACAGTCTCTCTCACTTGGTTTGAATTTCCACCACAATATTTGGCGACCCAGATGGGACACCAAACTCCATCCGCTGATGGCTCCTGAGGACTTGGGTTTAACCGTGCACGGGGCCACATTTCCTCGCTCCACTGCAGGAGAAGCCAGGGACCTGCCTAAGATCTGAAGGAGGGTGTCAGGTGGGTGGTTATGGTGTTCTGAACACTTAAATAATGTGAGACTGACATTTCTTGGAAACAATCCAAAAAATACAAATAATAAATGTACAATGGGGTTTCTGAGGGAACTGCCATCTGACGTTAACTTCCAAATCTGTGCGTATCGGATGACGACTAGGATCAGAATGAACTAGTTAAGACCAATTAACGTTAGCATCCAAACCTGTGGAAACTAGTTGTGACCAAAATAACTTGAGCATCTAAATCTGTGTGGACTTGATGCATGACCAGAACCTTGGGGGAGAGGATGACCATCCAAACCTGTGTGGACCAGTTAAGACTTCATTCTCAGGTCACCTGCTACATCATGTGTTTTCACAGCTCCAGTCTGGATTTTACTGTGTAGAGAGAATCACATTAAAGAGTCCAGCAAAAAACCCTGTGGGTTAGAGACCTGTGTGGACTCAAGGAAAGCGCTGTATAAATGTTAGAGAATGCATTATAATGATATAGTATAAGATAGTAAGTTGCATCTGTAATTGTTTTATAACAAACCCCATTTTAGAAATAAGTCCTGAAGTTACTGCTGTTTTAAGGTTATGAGATCCTGTACCATCGGTTAGTATTGTAAGATGTAAATGTATGAGTTGCGTTATCTCAGGACCTAACCCCGAGACAGAAATGAGAAAGTATTCCTCCAAGTTGTAAAAATATTGTAGAAAACGACTAATTGATTAAGTATGTTTTGGGAACAGTACTGTGTGAATGTGAATGAGAGTTGAGTACGTGTGGAAATAAGGGTTCATCTGAAGTTTGGATAAGATATAGAAATGTGTATAATAAGCTGATTTAAGCCTTGTGTTGTCTTAAGGGTAAAACATGACCCTCCACTGTGTTTAACAGCAGACAAAAAACCCTAAATTATATTTTTAACAACTTGAAATTTGATTACGTTTCCTAGACTGACCCTACCATTAGAAAAAGTGAAACATCATCTTTTGTTCATACTATATCCATGTAAGCTGTACATCACTGGGGTACAAAGATTGTCTTAGGATCATTTTAGAGTTATAAAAAAGTTATTTTATTCTTATTTATTGTTGTTGTTTATACACCTAGTGGGTGGGGTTAATGGTTCAAAAAAGGTGAGAAGACTGTCGAAAAATTGTTGAAAAACAACTAATTGAATAGGTATGACATTGTGTGAATGTGATATGAGTGTTATGTGAGTGTGTAAATAAGATATATATATTTGTATAATAATACATTTGGTTAATAAGCTTTGATAAAACGTTATCTTGGGGTTCCGTTCCATCACTGCCCATCATAGAATATCACGGGGTGGTATTGAGAGTGGGATGAAAGCAGCGGATGGTCTATACTTCCTGGGGTGCTTGATTTTGCGGTCGTTTCTAGGAGGTTAGAGAACCATAGAGGATCCCATGACGGGCCGGTCATTGTCCGGGAAACATTAAAAAAAAAAAGTTTTATTATGTTTGGAGAACTGCTTCGTAGTTGTGGAGAATCCTTGAAAATGCAAATGGAATGGTTGATGTGAGAACATAAGAATTTCCTACGTTTTATATAGATTCTGTGAAATTAATATGTGATGAATTCTACAGTGTGTGTATAATCGGTTACTGGAGATTTGATAAAGTAATATTGGGAATAAAATTAAATGCAACTTAAACAACCCATACATAGATGTACATAGGTTTTGAGTTGGTCTCTTTAATGGATCATTTGATAAAGATGAAGTTTAAGCATTATTAAACTGTCTACAAAGTCTGGACAATTGTCTCAAAAACTGATTGGAGTGTGTCCACTTTTGGTTAACTTACCATAACGATGTAACTATAAAACGTTTATTGGATTTTCTCTGTCCGGGTACTACATTTGAAATAAAACTACCCTTAAGGTCTGAATTATTATAATTATTTCCCAGTATGAGAGGAGTTGCTTTATTTATTGAATAAACCTTTTTCCATGAAGTTAGAGCGAATTAAGACGGAATCTCAACGTAATTTATAACGTCGTACAAAGCCTAGGCTATTCATCAAACAAATTATCATTGCAGGATTAATGTGATGTAGTAAAGTAATTGAAATGTTGCATGAGAAAACATAATCTGCTTTTATTTAAAAAATTCAAGATCTGTTTCCTAGTGAATGAATGTCGATTTGACTCGTTGACTGCTACTCTATTCCTTTTGCGCATGTGAGAATCTCTGCGGAGAAACACTTGGACCTTTAATTAAGGCTATTTTTTAGGGATTGTGTTGTTATGATGCCACGACTACAGACGATTGTAAATTGGGTTACTTGCTGGATTTCCTCATCATTTCAATAGCATTGGGTCTATGGTATTGACTCAAATCTGGGTTTCTGATTGTAATTCCTGTATTGGTATGTTTGGCCTGGACAGATTCTGCCGCCAGTGTTTGTTCAAAATATAAACGGAATGTTTTAACAGCATGCTTAGTTCAAATTGAAAGGCAAATTGATTCAACATAAATAGCGAGGCGATTTTGATGAAATACGTTGTCTGTTACCTAAATGGTCTGCTGGAATAACATATTGAGAATGGGAGTTGTATTTAAATAACTGAATCAAAGAGACAGTTACCTAAATGTTACCTAAGTGAATTATAATAGTAGTGGACAGGTAATTGCGATAGAGCTGTGCCCACTGAAATGTGTTTTTTTCCTCTTATGGATTGACTGATGTATTTTATATATTTGGGGCATTACATGTTACTTTTAAAGTCTTTGACATTTCATAAGTGTGAAGCCGAAAGATTAAGGAAAGTTGTCAAGTTTGTTTTTAACCTTACAATAGAGGTACAGAAAACACTGAACATTGTTGAGAATGGATTATATATCGTTTTTTCCTACTGGTAAGAATACAAGACCTGGTGAAAGCGAGTCGTCCTCGTTGGGCTATATCGGGCTGTAAGGGATTCAGTGGGACATTTACAGTAGAGGTCTGAATAAGGTCAGTAACAGTGCCGGTTTTAGCCAGCCGGCTAATTTTCAAACGCAGTCCCTGGGCAGGTTATTAAAAACAATTACAACACAGACAATCTAGGAGCAGTGAGCACATGCAGAGCAACATAGAACAAGCAACACTTAGCAAGCAAAAGCAACAAAACAAAATACATAAAAGCAGCAAAGTGTTTCCATGCCTCACCAGTTACAGACAACATGGAAAGTGGCAATACACAGCTAGGGATGATTTTCACTAGTCTGATTGGCCTTTAGCCATGTCTTCATGTTACTTTTGAAGGTGTGATAGGTGGTACAGTTGTGTGTGTCTGGTGGCAGGGTATTCCAGACATGGGAAGCTTTTACAGAGAAAGCAGCTTGACTAAAGGTGCTTTTCCTTAAGGGAACTATACAGTCACCTCTCATGGAAGACCTTGTGGATCTGCTGCCATTGTTACGCGGAGTGGAACTTGAGAACCCAAGAGCAGACTCAGATGAGGACACTGGGATGAAGTAACCAAGGTATTTATTGAAACACAAGGGGAAGATGGAGTGCAGGCCAGGGGAAGCTTGGGTGGGTTGCAGGGAACCAGGTGCAGAGGCTGAGGCTGGAGCGAGATGGGTTGGGACAGGGTAAGCAGGTCCGGATTGGAATCCAAGGGAGCAGTAGAATGGGGAATCCAGGACAGAGTAGCAGGATGACGAGACGTGGAACTGGAGACAGGGACCAGAGTCCGAGCGGGCAGAACTGTAGCGGAGAGGAAAACAGCGTCAGGCAAGGAAAACAGGCACAAAAGGATAACAGGATCTAACAGTAACAAATGGTTAGAAGCATATAGTGACTCAGCAGAGATTACGATCTGGCAGCGTGGAAGTGGCAGGGTTGAGTATTTGTAGAGGTCTTGATTATGGAACAGGTTGCAGCTGGTGGGGATCTTCTCTGACTCCAGCACATCTGTCTCCACCCACACAGAGAGAGAGGGGGGGGGAGTACTGGGGGAGTGGCGGCAGGTCAAGGAGACACAGGATAAGCAGTAGAGGGTGTGGCAGGAACAGATGTGACAGCCATAAGTTTAGGATCTAGGCCATTTAGGATCTTGAATATAAGACATGCGTCAGTGTATTGCACAATATTTTTTCAACTCAGGAGCTCATGCTTTCTGAGGATGTAACAGTGATGATGGCTATTGGACTTCCAATCAAGCAATTTGAGAGCCTGTTTGCAGACAGACTGAATGGGTTTTAATGTTGTACAGCAAGCTTGGGGCCAACTAGTCAACCAGTATGTTAAGTTGGGGAGTATCATAGGTGTAATATTTTGCTACCTCTGTAGTCAAACAATTTCATATACACTACCGCTCAAAAGTTTGGGATCACTTAGAAATGTCATTGTTTTTGAAAGAAAAGCACATTTTTTTGTCCATTTAAATAACATAAGATTGATCAGAATTACAGTGTAGACATTGTTAATGTTGTAAATGACTATTGTAGCTGAAAACGGCTGATTATTGTTATGGAATATCAATTATCAGCAACCATCACTCCTGTGTTCCAATGACCCATTGTGTTAGCTAATCCAAAGAAAAACACAAACATTGTGCTTTTCTTTCAAAAACAAGGACATTTCTAAGTGACCCCAAACTTTTGAATGGTAGAGTATATCGCAAATTAACTAGGTTGAATTTGGTTATTTGAGTTATCTTTTTCACCTGCTTTTTAAAAGAGAGGTTGGAATCAAGTATGATGCCAAGGTACTTCAAATCAATTACCACCTGTAGCTTCTCCCCCGACACATAGACATCTCTCTCAGTGGCATCATTTGCCCTCTTTGTGAGGAACATGCAGACTGTTTTTTTTCTCACATTGAGATGCAAACATGAGTCACTGAGCCACTTTGTAACCTGGACCATTACAGCAGTGAATTCTTGTACAGCTTGTTGTTTGCTCTTTGCATGCACATATATCACTGTATCATCTGCATACATTTGAACTTACAGACAGAAGGTAAATCCCTAAAGTACAGGCTGAACATTATTAACTTGGGGCACGCCCACATCATAGCTAAGAGTGGGCGAGAGTTTTGACTATTACGCTGATGAGACAGCACCAACTTTTTGAAGGTTCTAGATTTGTTAAACAACAGGTTTATATTTTTTAAATTAATTTGTCTAATATAGTAAGAAACACTTCTTTGAAGGATTTGTATGACCTCAGACCTCAGACCTCTGTCCTGACTTTCCAGTGTGGTTTGATCACCCTCACTGGAAAGCCCTTTGGATAACGAATTTAAGTTCATTTGTAATACTGATTTGAAGGTCATTTGTAATATTGATAATTATGATAAAGTTTATAGTTCTTAGCCATATTTGGGATTTGGACCTATGTGAAGAAGGAGAGGGTGTTGCCTTTGACTAAGTGTAGGCTGTCTTAAGTCTATTTTCCTATGACCGCATGGGTACAATTATTTTTATTTATGGAGTTATTAAGGGTAGTGATTCTAATTCGATTTACTTATTTGAAATGATTTTGTTTTCTTTTTTGACCAGTAGTAGTGTTGTTTTTACACATTACTCACATGGGGAGTTATGTGTCAAAATGGGGGAGGTAACAGTCCGAAGGGGTTTTAGATTGAAGTTTACACGCCTTGAGTGATGTGTAGGAGAGTATTTTTGTGTTGTTTGTTCTGTTCTGTTTTGATACAAACCTCACCAGATTAGGTCTGCTGGATTGTTGGGATTTCTCCCGATGGGTTATAGGTCTAACATCCTGATCCTGTAGCTCCGCGATGAAGTTGACAGTGTGATGGGGAGTATGAGCCCATTTGAAAAAACAGTTTCAATAGAATGTGTTGTAATTCTCTTTGACACATGTTTAGACATTGCGATTATTAATAATTGGTAAAAATGCTTGTCTGGATTTCCTGAATGAAAATGAACTGGACTGTTGTTCTGATCTGTTCTTTCTTGAGGTTACCGTGACAGGTGACGTCAGTCGGTGTCTCAATGCATGAAAGTGATAATTGGACCGAACAGTGTATGTACCTCAAAACCCCCCTCTAACTGGCTGAAGAGCAACAAAGGCGTTGAATACGGCCCTGCCTGCACCACTTCTACCGAGAGACCTGAGTCAGCCACATGTACGCCAGCGTCCAATCAGAGCTATCAACTGCTTTTCTCTCAGGAGTGTGACAGGAGTCCATGTGGAGTGAGCACGGGGAGAAATCTGTTCCAAACTTCTCTTATGTTGCTGGTATACTGGTTGACAAATGGACAAGACATAATGGTGTGGTAAAGGTGATAGCGTCTCAGATGAGACATTGAAATTGGGACATTATCATGGGCCATCCACTTTGAACTGTAAAACTATCTGAAGTAGACAATGAAGAAGACAGCAGAAGAATCAGTGCCTGGAGGGGGAGGGGGGTTACCTGTGCCCATAATTGATGTAGACAATTTTTTTATTTGGGAGTATAATTTTAGTGTCAGCTATATAAAAACTCTGCATTGTAGGTAAAGGTTAGGCTCTTGGCCCAACAGTCAAAACTTTTGGGTTGACCAGTCTCATTATTGTAATAATTAATTCATATTGAATAAAGATAATTGTTTGAAGAAATGACAAAGTCTCTCTCACTTGGTTAGAATTTCCACCCCAGGAGCTTAATACAGTTATATTTCAGCCACTAGGGTGAAGCCCATGGGAAAAAAGGAAAGTGGATTCATCCTTGTATCCCAAGAGAGGCCCCCTTCAATTATGAAACTGTGTTATTTGAACCGGACGGGAGAGTTATCTGTGGTTTGGACCTACAAAGTCAAGTAGTGAAAAAATCAAACACCCATCTCAAAAAGTTGACATTGCAATAGTGAATACTACCAAATATGACATAACCTTACCAAGACAAACAGTGATAGTGGCATTACAGAGAGTGGTAGCGTGTCAACCGGTTCCTGTGCCTAGTGAAGAAAAGGTTACTGTAGCACACGTTCATGACAGATCCTCACCGGAGCCTGGCCCTGACACCGGTCACAGTGAGTGTACAGCACTTGAGCCAAGAACAACAAGCATTAGTCAAATAGATGCTCACAGAGGAATCAGCCATTTTTGCCAAAGATGACATGGACATAGGGTGCACTGAAAATCTACAATTGGAGATAACATTAACTGATAACATACCAGTGGCAAAGAGATACAATGGTGTGCAACAACCCTTGTATGCTGAGGTGAAAAGCCACCTTCAGGGGCTCCTGAATAAAAACTTAATCAGGAAGTCATCACCTCTGGTCTGTGTATTGAAAAAGGATGGGTGTTTAAGACTGTGTTGATTACAGGGGATTGAACAAGAAGAATGTTCTGGAAAGGCAACCCAAACCCTGAATACAGGAAATACTTGATGGTTTGGGAGGAAACTCATGGTTTACAGTTTTAGATGAAAGGCAAACCACCAAGGCTTTGTGGGAGAGGAGTCCAGAAAAGACACTGTTTTCAACCCTCCTTGGGCCTTACATGAATGGAACAGAATAACGTTTGACTTATCAAACAGCCCCTCTGCCTTGCAACAAAGCATGGAGGAAAGTTTAGAGGGTATAAGAGATCGAATCTGTATAACATATTTGGATGATGTGCTTATTTTTAGTCAGTTATTTGGATAACATGTGGAAGATGTCCGTCAGCTAGTCAGGCAGCAAAATAAATGTGGTATTAAACTCAGGGCTGATGAGTGTGACCTAGTCTGTTATTTAGGAAAAATGATTTGTTCTGAAGATTACAGAATGGTTGTTAAAGAAATTGTAGTAGTGCGAGAACTGGTAAACAGGCCACCAACAAACATGAGAGAGCTGGGGAAACTACTGGGGTTTCTAGGGTACTACAGTTATGTACAGAACTTCTCACAGCATGCAAAATGTCTCTATGACTTACTAGCAGTGAAGTCGGAGACCCCAGCATCCGGGAAGCGAAGGACCATGGTAGCTATGCAGCCGCCCCACCAGAAAGTTATATGGGAGGATGCTCACCAGATAGCATTAGAACACTTGGTGAGTGTGTTGACTAATCCACCTGTGCTTGCTTACCCAGATTTCAAAGGACCCTTATCTCCCTAAGCGTCGGTGTTTTTTTCGCTACGTTTCTTTGTCTTACCTTGGCCATTGAAACCACAGTTAGTGACTTTCACTCTGGCTGTATTAACCCCTCGCACGTCTGTGAAGGGAGTGGAGCTGTTTCCTACTCTCAAAGCATCTTGCTCTATTTCATCCACTACCCCTGCAATTGCCGTTTTTATCACGGGTTTCAAACCTGCCATCAAAACCGAGAGCACCAATTATATCAATGTACTCCCTTACCCAGTCTTTCTGTTGCTGAGTACATCTACTAATTCCATTTTTATCGGTTATGCTCTTCTGTTGATAAAACGCCGACATCAAAACACTTGTGTGTAGACCTTGCGATTTCTCATTGATTTCATTGTGCCCGGTCATAATTGCCTCCTTGAATTCTTTATTTGTTTTGAAATCTCCATCAGCAGGGAAATGTTGCCCAATTTTATCCAGTTTGCTAAACGTTTCCCGTATTCGAGCCGAATTGTTAGAATGCTCATGTGCTACTTTCAGCGTCTCCGTTGCGTTATTCAAATTCTCTCGCTCAATAGCTTTTATTCCCAATCCTCTCCCAATGGTGTCCAGGGTGTCAAGATTTCTTCAGTCCTGTCTCTAATGCACCCCTTCTATTAACTATTTTCCAAGGTAGCGCTACCAACTTCCCCTGAGAATAGTTACGGTATTTGTGCCTATTAATTTGTCACGGCACTTAATACCTTGCATTAGAACCAATATTATAGCGTCTGCAAATGTATTACTGGAGAATACGCATGACCTAAGGTCTTATTCCAGTGTTGCGCCTCAAATATCACTGTTGTTGATAACACACATCACCAAATGATTCACACTCCTCTTCCTATTTCCACAATCTGCCATGTTTCCTCACCCCAACAGGGCATAAAACCAACCCCTCTTTATTGCTACTGCTAATATACCCAAATCCAACAGCGTTCAAATAACGTATTGCTTTTCTTCTCACCCTGAATGGCAACCTTTTTTCCTAGTACACAAGCAGGTGACTTTATCCATCCACACACACTCTACTGCCGCACGGCCACTGCGGCTGAGACCTTCAGCCTCCTTTACGGGTCTGGCTGATAAACCGATACACTAAAGTTTTACCCTCCACAGGACCACTTGCTCGGAACTTACTCTCTATCTATGAGTCTTACCCTCTACAGGAAACTATCCTGCTCGGGACTTACTCTCTTTAAAGCTATGACCGGTCATTACTCAATGGTCCTACTGAATAAACTCAGGCTTTCTAGGTCCGCATCCTCTAATTGCTCAGCCGACGAATCTCATCTCCCCAAGATGTCAAAATGAGTGGAAACAGGTAAAGGAACTGTGCCTACCTTGTTTGTTGCCAGCTCCTGCTCCATTGATCTGGACTCTCTGGTTTGACTATAAATCGTGGTGAACCCTGCTCGCAGTGCCAACTGTTAGGTTCTAATTATTAGAGTAAGAACTCGACGGACACTGTGAAAGTATAAAAAAGATTATTCTTCCCAAAGGATCGAACAGTTGAATCGACAAAAACATATTTACAATAGTGGTGGAATTTGAATTTAATCCCACTTTGGGTGGAGTCTCCTCCTTCTCGCTAAACATTGTATCTTTATTGCTAGTCAGGAAACAAAGGGATACGGGCAAAAAACTTTTCCCTTAACATGACCTTACCTGACCTCGTCCCCTTCATAACTAATCCATAGCTCTCTCCCCTTGCCTGCCACATGTGATTGTTGTCCCGACACTCAGTACATTCCAAGCTTAATTGCACCCACCATATACCTTGCCCAATAGATAACCATTAACCTCTAGTGTAGTCTCTTGGCAATGGCACCCCTCAAGTCTCTATTATAAACTAATGATCAATAACATTTAAAGTTATTAATCCAAATCCAGTCTCTGTGCTATGTCCTATTTTATCCATATACTGTATTTAAGGTCATACACAACATCAGTACAACCAGTCATTTTTGTTTGTTGAATTACATTCTCAACGTTGACCATTATTGCATTTCTGTATTGGATATTGATTTGTTTTGTTTGTTATATGTGTATAATTTCTTCGGTATTACATGTACTATTCCTATTGTGGTTGCTGTTGATTTCGTATGTGTACCTGTATCACTTTGCTTTGACCTCGTCATTACTGCCGATTGAATTTCAGAGAGAGTGCGAGAGAAAAAGCGAGAGAGAGATGACCAGCAGGGTCAAATAATAAACACAGTGGTTGTAGAAGGTGCATCAGGTCAGCACCTCAGGAGTAAATTTCAGTTGGGTTTTCATAGCCAAGCATTCAGAGGATTAGACAAGAGGTGTGGAGTGGAGAGCGAGAGAGAGAACGGAGGGTGTGGTCACCACAAGGCACATGTTTGTGTGTGTGTCACATCTTGGATGTTGAGAAACTAGCCCTTCCCCAGTAACTTCCAGACATCAGAATGTACACTGAAAAACAATGTGTACACCAGTGACAGTTGGAGACTTTAAGATGAAGGAGGACAATACGTTTTTTTTTCTATTACAGCATATTGGATGACTGTCGTTCATATTCCATTCACCCTACAACCTAGCCTATAAATGAACGTTTACAACGTAGGTGTACAGGTCCTAATAAACGTTTTAGTAATTAAGGTGACAGACAGTGACACATTCAATATTGCAATGCAGTCTTGCCTTTATCTACACCTGATCTCAGGTGTAATCGTTAGTCCAACAGTTGCAAACAAAAGTTTCTATTGGACAAATTCAGTTATGTAGGGGGAGAGGTAGTTGTTTGGGCTAAATTATAGATGGGCTATGTACAGGTGCAGTAATCTGTGAGCTGCTCGGACAGCTGGTGCTTAAAGCTAGTGAGGGAGATAAGTGTTTCCAGTTTCAGAGATTTTTGTAGTTCGTTCCAGTCATTGGCAGCAGAGAACTGGAAGGAGAGGTGGCCAAAGGAAGAATTGGTTTTGGGGGTGACCAGAGAGATATACCTGCTGGAGCGCGTGCTACAGGTGGGTGCTGCTATGGTGACCAGCAAGCTGAAATAAGGGGGGACTTTATCTAGCAGGGTCTTGTAGATGACCTGGAGCCAGTGGGTTTGGCGACGAGTACGAAGCGAGGGCCAGCCAACGAGAGCGTACAGGTCGCAGTGGTGGGAAGTATATGGGGCTTTGGTGACAAAACGGATGGCACTGTGATAGACTGCATCCAATCTACTGAGTAGGGTATTGGAGGTCGATGATGAACAGTCGATGAACAGCATTCTCACATTCTCCGTTTTGTCACCAAAGCCCCATATACTTCCCACCACTGCGACCTGAACGCTCTCGTTGGCTGGCCCTTGCTTCATACTCGTCGCCAAACCCACTGGCTCCAGGTCATCTACAAGACAGCCACCACTAACATTGAGTGGCTGCTGCCAACACACTGACACTGACTCAACTCCAGCCACTTTAATAATGGGAATTGATGGGAAATGATGTAAATATATCACTAGCCACTTTAAACAATGCTACCTTATATAATGTTACTTACCCTACATTATTCATCTCATATGCATACGTACATACTGTACTCTATATCATCGACTGCATCCTTATGTAATACATGTATCACTAGCCACTTTAACTATGCCACTTTGTTTACATACTCATCTCATATGTATATACTGTACTCGATACCATCTACTGTATCTTGCCTATGCTGCTCTGTACCATCACTCATTCATACATCCTTATGTACATATTCTATATCCCCTTACACTGTGTATAAGACAGTAGTTTTGGAATTGTTAGTTACTTGTTGGTTATTACTGCATTGTCGGAACTAGAAGCACAAGCATTTCGCTACACTCGCATTAACATCTGCTAACCATGTGTATGTGACAAATAAAATTTGATTTGATTTGATTTGAAGTTATTTTGTAAATGACATCGCTGAAGTTTTTATCAAGACCTTTTTACATCAGCAGTTGTCACAAAGTGCTAATACAGAAACTCAGCCTTAAACCCCAAACAGCAAGCAATGCATGTCACGCCCTGACCATAGAGAGCCTTTTTATTCTCTATTTTGGTTAGGTCGGGGTGTGACTAGGGTGGGTAAACTAGGTTGTTTATTTATATGTTGGCCTGGTATGGTTCCCAATCAGAGGCAGCTGTTTTTCGTTGTCTCTGATTGGGGATCATATTTAGGCAGCCATTTCCCCACTGTGTTTTGTGGGATCTTGTTTATGTGTAGTTGCCTGTGAGCACTTCATTTACGCCATCAATTTCAATAATCATAGTGGTCTGTAGAAGGTGACAATGCAGGTCAGTGAAAGGCAGAAACTAGGAAGAACTCAGGAGTAATTGTCAGTTGGGTTTTCTGGCTATCTGAGCATTCAGAGATGTAGACAACAGGTGTGTTTAGAGGAGAAAGAAAGAAAGAAAGAAAGAAAGAGAAGACAACAAGAAAGAAAGAAAGAAAGAAAGAAAGAAAGAAAGAAAGAAAGTCGAAAACAGCAGGTCCAGGACAAGGTAGCACGTCCAGTGAACAGGTCAGGGGTCCACAGGCAGAACAGTTGTATCTGGAGCAGCAGCACAACCAGGTGGACTGGGGACAGCCAGGAGTCATCAGTGCCTAGCTCCACTCCTATTCCCCAGGCGCTCTCTTTTGATGACTTCTGTAACCGTAATAGCCTTGGTTTCATGCATGTTAACATTAGAAGCCTCCTCCCTAAGTTTGTTTTATTCACTTCTTTAGCACACTCTGCCAACCCGGATGTTCTAGCTGTGTCTGAATCCTGGCTTAGGAAGACCACCAAAAATTCAGAAATTGTGTTTTAGCAATTGAGAAAAACTGTAATTCCACTTTGACATTATGGGGTATTGTGTGTAGGCCAGTGACAACAAATCTCAATTTAATCCATTTACAATTCATGCTGTAACACAACAAAATGTGGAAAGAGTCAAGGATTGTGATTTGTTTCTGAAGCCTGCGTGACTCCAGAGAATGCTTTAAGCTTTTATATGTCAACTGTTGGTTGTCAGAGCATTGTGAGTCTGCGTAGACCAATCTTTGAATGGCCTACGCAGTCACACACCTTCTGCAGGTAAAATATTTGTCTTATTCAAAGAATTCAAGACAGTAGTAGCTTCCTGGTAGCAAGTTGATGTTATTCAGGTTACTGTGGTTTTATTGTTACAATGATCAACCAGTAATGTTAGTTCTGCAACTTTCCAGAAAATGAGAGACAGACAACTATTGAGATTACTTTTATATGTCTCTATGTACTATTTAATCTATATACAGTATTACAGGTAATACACAACAACAGTACCACCAGCAATTTTTCTTTGTTGAATTACATTCTGAACGTTGAACATTATTGCATTTCTGTATTGGATATTGATTTGTTCTATTTGTTCTATATATATTATATGATATAATATATTTACTATTCCTATTGTACTTGCTGTTTTCGTCATGTTTATGTTTATCACTTCACGTTGACAACATTGACCTTGTCATTACTGCCTATTGAATTTCAGAGAGAGTGAGAGAGAAAAAGCGAGAGAGAGATGACCAGCAAGGTCAAATAATAATCACAGTGGTTGTAGCCTGTGCATCAGGTCAGTACCTCAGGAGTATATTTCATTTGGGTTTTCATAGCTGAGCATTCAGAGGATTAGACAACAGGTGTGGTAGAGAGAGAGAGATACAGAGAGAGCGAGAGAGCGAGAGAGAGAGAGATCAATGTAACATTGATAGGTTTTGTCTACTACATGATTCTCAGGTTTTTCCAATACACATTATGAGATTGCTACAACCTACAACAACATTAAAGTTTACAACGTAGATTCACAGGTCGAGATAGACATTTTAGTAATCAAGGTGACAGACAGTGAAACATTCAATACTGCCTTGCACCGTCTAGTCTGCATCTTGTCACGAATATCACCGAAGGTGGTTCCCCTTCCCGTTCGGGCGGCGCTCGGTGGTCATCGTCTCCGGTCTACTGGCTGCCACCGATCCCTCTTTTCCCTTTTCGTTTGGTTTTGTCTAATTGTTTTCACCTGTTCCTTGTTGGGGTTTTGGGGTTGGGGTTATTTAAGTTTGGTTAGTCCGCCTGTGTTTGTACGGGCTTGTTACTGTTTATGTTAGAGGTGTACTCTGAATATTGTTGGGTTTTCGCTGTCCTGTATTACCAGTTGCACTTGGGTTTGGTATGTTTCCCCATTGTACGTGTTCCTGTTTTGGACATTAAAGCGTTTTTCCCCAGATACTTCTGCTCTCTGTGCCCCAGATACTTCTGCTCTCTTTGCCTGACTCCACACCCATCCTCTTCGAGCGTTACACATCTATACCTGATCAGGGGTGTAATCATTAGTCCAACAGTTTCGTTCTGTTTGTTTCCGTTTAAGAAAAGAATAGTTTGACTGAATACACCCCTGATCACAAGCAAACACTGTTCACGTTCATAGCAGCCACATACAAACATCATGATCATTTTCCAATATAATTTACTCATAAAGACCTTTTTACATCAGCAGTTGTCCCAAAGTGCTAATACAGAAACTCAGCCTTAAACCCCAAACAGCAAGCAATGCAGACGTAGAAGCACGGCGTGCTAGGAAAAACTCCCTTGAAAGGTAGGAACCTAGGAAGAACCCTAGAGAGGAACCAGACTCTTAGGGGTGGCCAGTACTCTTCTGGCTATGCCGCATGGAGATTATAAGAGTACACAGCTATTAAGGCCAGATTGTTCTTCAAGATGTTCAAACATTCATAGATGACCAGCAGGGTCAAATAAAAATCATAGTAGCAGAGGGTGCAACAGGTCAGTACCTCAGGAGTAATTGTCAGTTGGGTTTTCATATCTGAGCATTCAGAGATGTAGACAACAGGTGTGTTAGAGAGAGAGAAAGAAAGAAAGAAAGAAAGAAAGAAAGAAAGAAAGAAAGAAAGTCGAAAACAGCAGGTCCAGGACAAGGTAGCACGTCCAGTGAACAGGTCAGGGGTCCACAGGCAGAACAGTTGTATCTGGAGCAGCAGCACAACCAGGTGGACTGGGGACAGCCAGGAGTCATCAGTGCCTAGCTCCACTCCTATTCCCCAGGCGCTCTCTTTTGATGACTTCTGTAACCGTAATAGCCTTGGTTTCATGCATGTTAACATTAGAAGCCTCCTCCCTAAGTTTGTTTTATTCACTTCTTTAGCACACTCTGCCAACCCGGATGTTCTAGCTGTGTCTGAATCCTGGCTTAGGAAGACCACCAAAAATTCAGAAATTGTGTTTTAGCAATTGAGAAAAACTGTAATTCCACTTTGACATTATGGGGTATTGTGTGTAGGCCAGTGACAACAAATCTCAATTTAATCCATTTACAATTCATGCTGTAACACAACAAAATGTGGAAAGAGTCAAGGATTGTGATTTGTTTCTGAAGCCTGCGTGACTCCAGAGAATGCTTTAAGCTTTTATATGTCAACTGTTGGTTGTCAGAGCGTTGTGAGTCTGCGTAGACCAATCTTTGAATGGCCTACGCAGTCACACACCTTCTGCAGGTAAAATATTTGTCTTATTCAAAGAATTCAAGACAGTAGTAGCTTCCTGGTAGCAAGTTGATGTTATTCAGGTTACTGTGGTTTTATTGTTACAATGATCAACCAGTAATGTTAGTTCTGCAACTTTCCAGAAAATGAGAGACAGACAACTATTGAGATTACTTTTATATGTCTCTATGTACTATTTAATCTATATACAGTATTACAGGTAATACACAACAACAGTACCACCAGCAATTTTTCTTTGTTGAATTACATTCTGAACGTTGAACATTATTGCATTTCTGTATTGGATATTGATTTGTTCTATTTCTTCTATATATATTATATGATATAATATATTTACTATTCCTATTGTACTTGCTGTTTTCGTCATGTTTATGTTTATCACTTCACGTTGACAACATTGACCTTGTCATTACTGCCTATTGAATTTCAGAGAGAGTGAGAGAGAAAAAGCGAGAGAGAGATGACCAGCAAGGTCAAATAATAATCACAGTGGTTGTAGCCTGTGCATCAGGTCAGTACCTCAGGAGTATATTTCATTTGGGTTTTCATAGCTGAGCATTCAGAGGATTAGACAACAGGTGTGGTAGAGAGAGAGAGATACAGAGAGAGCGAGAGAGCGAGAGAGAGAGAGATCAATGTAACATTGATAGGTTTTGTCTACTACATGATTCTCAGGTTTTTCCAATACACATTATGAGATTGCTACAACCTACAACAACATTAAAGTTTACAACGTAGATTCACAGGTCGAGATAGACATTTTAGTAATCAAGGTGACAGACAGTGAAACATTCAATACTGCCTTGCACCGTCTAGTCTGCATCTTGTCACGAATATCACCGAAGGTGGTTCCCCTTCCCGTTCGGGCGGCGCTCGGTGGTCATCGTCTCCGGTCTACTGGCTGCCACCGATCCCTCTTTTCCCTTTTCGTTTGGTTTTGTCTAATTGTTTTCACCTGTTCCTTGTTGGGGTTTTGGGGTTGGGGTTATTTAAGTTTGGTTAGTCCGCCTGTGTTTGTACGGGCTTGTTACTGTTTATGTTAGAGGTGTACTCTGAATATTGTTGGGTTTTCGCTGTCCTGTATTACCAGTTGCACTTGGGTTTGGTATGTTTCCCCATTGTACGTGTTCCTGTTTTGGACATTAAAGCGTTTTTCCCCAGATACTTCTGCTCTCTGTGCCCCAGATACTTCTGCTCTCTTTGCCTGACTCCACACCCATCCTCTTCGAGCGTTACACATCTATACCTGATCAGGGGTGTAATCATTAGTCCAACAGTTGCGTGCTGTTTCGTTCTGTTTGTTTCCGTTTAAGAAAAGAATAGTTTGACTGAATACAACCCTGATCACAAGCAAACACTGTTCACGTTCATAGCAGCCACATACAAACATCATGATCATTTTCCAATATAATTTACTCATAAAGACCTTTTTACATCAGCAGTTGTCCCAAAGTGCTAATACAGAAACTCAGCCTTAAACCCCAAACAGCAAGCAATGCAGACGTAGAAGCACGGCGTGCTAGGAAAAACTCCCTTGAAAGGTAGGAACCTAGGAAGAACCCTAGAGAGGAACCAGACTCTTAGGGGTGGCCAGTACTCTTCTGGCTATGCCGCATGGAGATTATAAGAGTACACAGCTATTAAGGCCAGATTGTTCTTCAAGATGTTCAAACATTCATAGATGACCAGCAGGGTCAAATAAAAATCATAGTAGCAGAGGGTGCAACAGGTCAGTACCTCAGGAGTAAATGTAATTTGGGTTTTCATAGCCAAACATTCAGAGGTTTAGACAACAGGTGTGGTTGAAAGAGAGAGAGAGAGAAAGAAAAAAAGAAAGAAAGAAAGAAAGAAAGAAAGAGAGAGAGAAAGAGAGAGAGAGATTTGAATACAGCAGGTCCGGGACAAGCTAGCACGTCTGGTGAACAGGTCAGGGTTCCGTAGCCGCAGGCAGAACAGTTGAAACTGGAGCAGCAGCAGCACAACCAGGTGGACTGGGGACGGCCAGGAGTCATCAGGTCAGGTAGTCCTGAGGCATGGTCCTAGGGCTCTGGTCCTCCAGGAGGGGAGGGAAAGACAGAGAGAGAGTTAGAGGGAGCATACTTAAATTCACTCAGGACACCAGATCCGTGCTCGTTGTATAATTTCACAAAAAAACATAGTTGTCACCATGCGTGACCCGTTTCAAGAAACTAGGAGTATGTCGCACGTCACTTCACAGGAGAGGCATTTGATTTGATTTGATTTTTTTCACCAATCTGCTCACCTGCAACCAATCTCCATTAGCCATAAGCCACCACTGTGGGAAGCATTGGAGTCAACATGGGCCAGTATCCCTGTGGAACGCTTTTGACACCTTGTAGAGTCCATGGTCTCATGAATTGAGACTGTTCTGAGGGCAAAAGTGAGTGGTGCAACTCAATATTAGGTGTTCCTAATGTTTGGTACACTCAGTTAGCACATCAATTATGAAAAATGGCAGACCTTTTCCTCTGAAAAATGAATTGTGACTAAAACTCAGTCATTTCATGATTTAAATGGTGCTGTCCAACTGCTAACACGAATGTAGTTAATCACAGGGGTACCCTGACTGGAACTCAAACCCTGGTACCTGGGACTGTCTTGCTCGTAATGCTATCAATAACAATGACAACAATGATAATCCCACTTATGATGACAAAAACGTCATTGTTATCAAAACATCAACATAACAAACTATTGTCTCCAGTCCAGACACATCTTGAATAATAAGTCTGACTCAGATTTTCTGAATACATGTGACAGTAAGTGACCAACTTCCCTGTTCTATAAACATCATCATCAGGTAAACAGTGGTGAACGCCACCCAGAAACACAGAAAGCCTAATTATCCAGTCCCAAAACCCCAGAGGCATGTCCTCCAAAAGAATCTCAGAACCACTGGCATCCTGTTAAGCCATTTAAAACAAACAAAAACATTTTTAACCTTTATTTAACTAGGCAAGTCAGTTAAGAACAAATTCTTATTTTCAATGACAGCATAGGAACAGTGGGTTAACTGCCTGTTCATTTTGTACCTTGTCAGCTCGGGGATTTGAACTTGCAACCTTTTGGTTACTAGTCCAATGCTCTAAACACTAGGCTACCCTGCCGCCCCATCATGCTGGGCACCAAAACAAAAGATCTACAGATTTCCAAATAAGTACCCCTCCCTTTCCCCCTCCTCCCACCACCCCCATTGACCCCATCCTGTAGGTGCATACCTCTGTGCGTGCAGGAAGAGTGTGATCAGAAGAGACCAACCAACACCGCTCGGGAACAGGTGTCGAAAGGTAGAAATTCTTCTACAACAAAAGCTCTGACAGGTCTCTAAAAAAAGAAAGAGCTATGCAAACAAAGACTTGTGACCTGAGAATAGAACAACATTTGTTTGATCCACGGTCATTCCATTCTGTTTCCTTATCTCAAGTGGTTATACTTGTATTGTAGCCAGGTAGCCTGGATTACATTTGTGTCGTGATGTAAACCTGGTGCCTTTTTATTTGTTTGTTTTCTTTCACAATCTCTATTGTATTTTCAAATCAAATGAAATGGCTCTGTTTAATGTGCTTTTCTCTGCACGGTTAAATCCAGATTGGAGCTGTGCAAACACATGACATAGCAGGTGACCTGAGAATGAAGCTAGATTTGTTTGATTGACAGTCATTCGTCCTGTTTTCTTATCTCAAATGGTTATATTTGTATTGTCTGCAGTGCCACCTGCTACCAGCGTTGCCAAGATACCAGGTAGCCTAAGAGATCAAAATGTATGTTTTAAATCCTTGTTGTCAAATTACATAACATGATGAGTGAAAGAGAGAACAAAAGAAATAAAGGCTGAGAGAGCGAGAGAGAGAGAGCGAGAGAGAGAAAGAGAAAGAGAGAGAGAGAGAGAGAGTGAGAGAGAGAGAGAGAGAGAGAGAGAGAGAGAGAGAGAGAGAGAGAGATGGAGGGTATGGCACAAGTGTGTGTGTCTGTCACATCTTGGTTGTTGAGGAACCAGCCCTTCCCCAGGAACTTCCAGACATCAGAATGTACACTGAAAAACAATGTGTACACCAGTGACAGTTGGTGACTTTAAGATGAGGGAGGAATATTATTTTTCTATTACAGCATATTGTATGACTTTCATTCATATTCCATTCAAATAGCTCAATGTAACATCGATAGGTGTTGGCTACTACATGATTCTCAAGTTTTTCCTATACATATTATGAGGTTGCTACAACCTAGCCTATAAATGAAAGTTTACAACGTAGGTGTACAGGTTAAGATAAACATTTTAGTAATCAAGGTGACAGACAGTGACACATTCAATACTGCATTGCACAGTCTAGTCTGATCTATACCTGATCAGGGGTGTAATCATTAGTCCAACAGTTGCAAATGATAGTGTCTATTGGACAACTTCAGGTATGTTTATCCACATTTCGTTCCGTTTGCTTCCGTCGGTCTTTCGAATAAATACACCCCTGGTCACAAGCAAACACTGTTCACTATCATAGCAGCCACATACAAACATCATGATCATTTTACAATATAATATATTTATAAAGACCTTTTTACATCAGCAGTTGTCCCAAAGTGCTAATACAGAAACTCAGCATTAAACCCCAAACAGCAAGCAATGCAGACGTAGAAGCACAGTGGCTAGCTAAAACTCCCTTGAAAGGCAGGAACCTAGGAAAAAACCTAGAGAGGAACCAGGCTCTTAGGGGTGGTCAGTCCTCTTCTGGCTGTGTCGGGTGGAGACTATAAGAGTACATGGATAATTAGGGTCTCAGATTCCAGGTGGAAAAAAACATGGGATGATGGAGCTGCGGTACGCTCCCTGTTTGTGTATCCTCTGTAGACCCCTTTAGGCTTCAGAAAAAAAAACATTTAATTCACAGCAGGAAATTGCATATATGGGCATTGTCTTCCATATTGGAAGGCAGCCTTGGCGCAAGTACTCCATATATGGGCACAGACTTTCATGTTGGAATGTGGCCCGGAACTGGAACTCCATACATGGGCACCGACAGTCATTTTGAACGAGGCCCTGAAGCAGGAACTCCATATAAGGCCCAGACACCCATATTGAAATGTGGCCTTTTAGAAAGGAATTCCATACATGGACATAGATCCGTGACCATGGACATGAGCCGTGACCAGCCATGCCAATCTGCTCAACTGCATCCAATATTCATGAACTACAAGCCAAAACTGTAGGAAGCATTGGAGTCAACATGGGCCAGTATTGGGGTGGCAGGTAGCCTAGTGGTCAGAGTGTTGGACTAGTAACCGAAAGGTTGCAAGATTAAATCCCCAAGCTGACAAGTTAAAAGCTGTCGTTCTGCCCCTGAACAAGGCAGTTAACCCACTGTTCTTAGGTCATCATTGAAAATAAGAATTTGTTCTTAACTGACTTGCCTAGTTACATAAAGGTAAATTACAAATCCCAGTGGAATGCTTTTCAACCCCTTGTAGAGTCCTTGCCCTGACAAATTGAGACTGTTCTTAGGGCAAAAGTGGGGGGTGCAACTCAATATTAGTTGTTCCTAATGTTTGGTACACTCAGCTAGCACATCAATTATGAAAAATGGCAGAAATTTTCCTCTGAAAAATGAATTGTGACTAAAACTCAGTCATATCATGATTCAAATGGTGCTGTCCAACTGCTGACACGAATGTAGCTAATCACAGAGGTACCTTGACTGGGACTCAAACCCTGATACCTGGGACTGTCATTCTGAAACCATTCCCAAAAGGCTAAAAACTCTTGCTGAAGTCGTTAGGAGTTGTACGAATGTTGTTTAGTATTTTTACAATAAGTTCAACTTGTATTTCGTTTTTTTTTTAGCTTGCTCGTAATGCTATCAATGACAATGACAACATTGATAATCCCACTTATGATGACAAAAACGTAATTGTTTTCAAAACATCAACATAACAAACTCTTTTCTCCAGTCCAGACACATCTTGAATAATAAGTCTGACGCAGATGTTCTGAATACCTCCTCCAAAAGCATCTCAGAACCACTTGCATCCTGTTAAGCCATCTTGCTGGGCCACAAAACAAAAGATCTACAGATTTCCAATAAGTACCCCTCCCTTTCCCCCTCCTCCCACCACCCCCATTGACCCCATCCTGTAGGTGCATACCTCCGTGCGTGCAAGGAAGAGTGTGATCAGAAGAGACAAACCAACACCGCTCGGTACAGGTGTCGAAAGGTAGAAATTCTTCTACAACAAAAGCTCTGACAGGTCTCTAAAAGAAGAAAGGGCTATGCAAACAAGACTTGTGACCTGAGAATAAAACAACATTTGTTTGATTCACGGTCATTCCATTCTGTTTCCTTATCTCAAGTGGTTATACTTGTATTGTAGCCAGGTAGCCTGGATTACATTTGTGTCGTGATGTAAACATGGTTGCCATTTCATTTGTTTTCTTTCACAATCTCTATTGTTTTTCAAATCAAATGAAATGGCTCTGTTTAATGTGCTTTTCTCTGCACGGTTAAATCCAGATTGGAGCTGTGCAAACACATGACATAGCAGGTGACCTGAGAATGAAGCTAGATTTGTTTGATTAACAGTCATTCATCCTGTTTTCTTATCTCAAATGGTTATATTTGTATTGTCTGCAGTGCCACCTGCTACCAGCGTTGCCAAGATGCCAGGTATCCTAAGAGATCAAAATTGATGTTTTAAATCCTTGTTGTCAAATTACATAACATGATGAGTGAAAGAGAGTAAAAAAAGTAAAGGCTGAGAGAGCGAGAGAGAGAGAGCGAGAGCGAGAGAAAGAGAAAGAGAAAGAGAGAGAGAGAGAGAGAGAGAAAGAGAAAGAGAGAGAGAGAGAGAGAGAGAGAGAGAGAGAGAGATGGAGGGTGTGGTCACCACAAGGCACAAGTGTGTGTGTCTCTCACATCTTGGTTGTTGAGGAACCAGCCCTTCCCCAGGAACTTCCAGACATCAGAATGTACCCTGAAAAACAATGTGTACAGCAGTGAGAGTTGGTGACGTTTAAGATGAGTGAGGAATATAATTTTTCTATTACAGCATATTGTATGACTTTCATTCATATTCCATTCAAATAGCTCAATGTAACATCGATAGGTTTTGGCTACTACATGATTCTCAAGTTTTCCCTATACACATTATGAGGTTGCTACAACCTAGCCTATAAATGAAAGTTTACAATGTAGGTGTCACACCCTGACCATAGTTTGCTTTGTATGTTTCTATGTTTTGGTTGGTCAGGGTGTGATCTGAGTGGGCATTCTATGTTGGATGTCTTGTTTGTCTATTTCTATGTCTGGCCTGATATGGTTCTCAATCAGAGGCAGGTGTTAGTCATTGTCTCTGATTGGGAACCATATTTAGGTAGCCTGGGTTTCACTGTGTGTTTGTGGGTGATTGTTCCTGTCTTTGTACCAGATGGGACTGGTTTAGGTTTTCGCACGTTTGTTGTTTTTGTTAGTTATCGCATGTGTAGTGTCTTTATAAATTAAAGAACATGAATAACCACCACACTGCATTTTGGTCCGCCTCTACTTCACCTAAAGAAAGCCGTTACAGAATCACCCACCACAACAGGACCAAGCGGCGTGGTAACGGGCAACAGCAGGAGAGGCAGCAATGTCTGGACTATACTACTTGGGAGGAAATAGACAGGTGGGCGGTCGACCCAGGAGGAGTGCCGGAGCCCGCCTGGGATTCGCTGGAGCAGTGCGAAGAGGGGTACAGAAGAATGGAGTTGGAGAAGCAAGCACGGCGGCGCGGTAGGAAGCCCGAGAGTCAGCCCCAAAAGTTTCTTGGGGGGAGGCAAACAGGAAGTGTGGCGAAGGCAGGTAGGAGACCTGCGCCAACTTCCTGTGCTTACCGGGGAGCTAGAGAGACCGGGCAGGCACCGTGTTTTACTGTGAAGCACACGGTGTCCCCAGTGCGGGTGCATAGCCCGGTGCGGTACATTCCAGCTCCGCGTATCGGCCGGGCTAGAGTGGGCATCGAGCCAAGTGCCATGAAGCCGGCTCTACGCAGCTGGTCTCCAGTGCGTCTCCTTGGGCCGGCTTACATGGCACCAGCCTTGGGCACGGTGTCCCCGGTTCGCCTGCATAGCCCAGTGCAGGCTATTCCACCTCGCCGCACTGGCAGGGCGACCGGGACCATTCAACCGGGTAAGGTTGGGCAGGCTCTGTGCTCAAGAGCTCCAGTGCGCCTGCACGGTCCGGTCTATCCGTCTCCAGCCCTCCAGTGGCAGCCCCCCGCACCAGGCTGTCTCTCCGGCTCATCCTAGGTGCTCCCGCCTGTCCAGCGTTGCCGGAGCCTTCCTCCTTCCCAGCGCTGCCGGAGTCTCCTGCCTGTCCGGCGCTGCTGCCGGAGTCTCCCGCCTGTCCCGAGGCGCCAGAGCCCCTCTGTCCCGAGGCGCCAGAGCCCCTCTGTCCAGTGGGGTCATTAAGTAGGGTCGCCGTGGCTAGGAGGCCACAGAAGCGGACAAGGTGGGGAACTAAGACTACGGTGAAGTGGGGGCCACGTCCAGCACCAGAGCCGCCACCGCGGACAGATGCCCACCCAGACCCTCCCCAATAGGTTCAGGTTTTGCGGCCGGAGTCCGCACCTTGGGGGGGGGGGTACTGTCACACCCTGACCATAGTTTGCTTTGTATGTTTCTATGTTTTGGTTGGTCAGGGTGTAATCTGAGTGGGCATTCTATGTTGAATGTCTTGTCTATTTCTATGTCTGGCCTGATATGGTTCTCAATCAGAGGCAGGTGTTAGTCATTGTCTCTGATTGGGAACCATATTTAGGTAGCCTGGGTTTCAGTGTTTGTGGGTGATTGTTCCTGTCTTTGTTTGCACCAGATGAGACTGTTTTAGGTTTTCTCACGTTTGTTGTTTTTGTTAGTTATCTCATGTGTAGTGTCTTTATAAATTAAAGAACATGAATAACCACCACGCTGCCTTTTGGTTCGCCTCTACTTCACCTAAAGAAAGTCGTTACAGTAGGTGTACAGGTTAAGATAAACATTTTAGTAATCAAGGTGACAGACAGTGACACATTCAATACTGCATTGCACAGTCTAGTCTGCATCTATACCTGATCAGGGGTGTAATCATTAGTCCAACAGTTGCAAACGATAGTGTCTATTGGACAACTTCAGGTATGTTTATCCACATTTCGTTCCGTTTGCTTCCGTCGGTCGGTCGAATGAATATACCCCTGGTCACAATCAAACACTGTTCACTATCATAGCAGCCACATACAAACATCATGATCATTTTACAATATAATATATTTATAAAGACCTTTTTACATCAGCAGTTGTCCCAAAGTGCTAATACAGAAACTCAGCCTAAAACCCCAAACAGCAAGCAATGCAGACGTAGAAGCACGGTGGCTAGCTGAAACTCCCTTGAAAGGCAGGAATCTAGGAAGAAACCTAGAGGAACCAGGCTCTTAAGGGTGGCCATTCCTCTTCTTGCTGTGCCGGGTGGAGATTATAAGAGTACATGGATAATTAGGGTCTCAGATTCCAGGTGGAAAAAAACATGTGGATGATGGAGCTACGGTACGCTCCCTGTTTGTGTATCCTCTGTAGACCCCTTTAGGCTTCAGACAAACAGTTTAATTCACAGCAGGAAATTGCGTATATGGGAATTGTCTTCCATATTGGAACGCAGCCTTGTCTCAAGTACTCAAGGGTGCGTCACCTGAGTGGGTTGATTCACTGATGTGGTCATCCTGTCTGGGTTGGCGCCCCCCCTTGGGTTGTGCCATGGCAGAGATCTTTGTGGGCTATACTCAGCCTTGTCTCAGGATGGTAAGTTGGTGGTTGAAGATATCCCTCTAGTGGTGTGGGGGCTGTGCTTTGGCAAAGTGGGTGGGGTTATATCCTTCCTGTTTGGCCCTGTCCGGGGATGTCCTCGGATGGGGCCACAGTGTCTCCTGACCCCTCCTGTCTCAGCCTCCAGTATTTATGCTGCAGTAGTTTGTGTCGGGGGGCTAGGGTCAGTTTGTTATCTGGAGTACTTCTGTCCTATTCGGTGTCCTGTGTGAATCTAAGTGTGCGTTCTCTAATTCTCTCCTCTCTTTCTTTCTCTCTCTCGGAGGACCTGCGCCCCAGGACTACCTGACATGATGACTTCTTGCTGTCCCCAGTCCACCTGGCCGTGCTGCTGCTCCAGTTTCAACTGTTCTGCCTTATTATTCGACCATGCTGGTCATTTATGAACATTTGAACATCTTGGCCATGTTCTGTTAAAATCTCCACCCGGCACAGCCAGAAGAGGACTGACCACCCCACATATGCTCTCTCTAATTCTCTCTTTCTTTCTTTCTCTCTCTCAGAGGACCTCAGCCCCAGGACCATGCACCAGGACTACCTGACATGATGACTCCTTGCTGTCCCCAGTCCATCTGACCGTGCTGCTGCTCCAGTTTCAACTGTTCTGCCTTATTATTATACGACCATGCTGGTCATTTATGAACATTTGAACATCTTGGCCATGTTCTGTTATAATCTCCACCCGGCACAGCCAGAAGAGGACTGGCCACCCCACATAGCCTGGTTCCTCTCTAGGTTTCTTCCTAGGTTTTGGCCTTTCTAGGGAGTTTTTCCTAGCCACCGTGCTTCTACACCTGCATTGCTTGCTGTTTGGGGTTTTAGGCTGGGTTTCTGTACAGCACTTTGAGATATCAGCTGATGTACAAGGGCTATATAAATAAATTTGATTTGATTTGATTTGAAGTGTGCGGCACAGACGTTCGTATTGGAATTTGGCCCGGAACAGGAACTCCATACATGGGCACCGACAGTCATATTGAACCGAGGCCCTGAAGCAGGAACTCCATATAAGGCTCCAGGCACCCATATTGGAGCGCGGCCTATTAAAAAGAAATTTCACATATGGACATAGAGCCATGACCATCCAATCTGCTCAACTGCATCCAATCATCATTAGCCACAAGCCACAACTGTAGGAAGCATTGGGGTCAACATGGACCAGCATTACTGTGGAACGCTTTCGACCCCTTGTAGAGTCCATGCCCCAACAAATTGAGACTGTTCTGAGGGCAAAAGTTGGGGATGTAACTCAATATAAGGTGTTCCTAATGTTATGTATACTCAGCTAGCACATCAATTGTGAAAAATTGGATTGTGACTAAAACTTGGCCATTACATGCTTTAAATGGTGCTGTCCAACTGCTGACATGAATATATCTAATCACTTGGGTACCCTGACTGGGACTCAAACCCTGGGACCTGCGACTGTCATTCTGAAACCATTCCCAAAAGGCTAAAAACTCTTGCTGAAGTCGATAGGTGTTGTACGAATGTTGTTTAGTATTTTTACAATAGGTTCAACTTCTATTGTGTTGTCTTTTATTAGCTTGCTTGTATTGCTATCAATAACAATGACAACAATGATAATCCAATTTATGATGTTAAAAACGTAATTGGTTTCGAAACAACAACATAAACTCTTGTCTCCAGTCCAGACACATCTTGAATAATAGGTCTGACACAGATTTAGACGTGACAGTAAGCGACCAACTTCCCCATTATATAAACATCATCACAAGGTAAACAGTGGTAAACACCACTCAGAAACACACAAAGGCTAATTATCCAGTCCCAATACCCCAGAGGCATTTCCTCCAAAGCAACTAAGAACCACTTGCATCCTGTTAAGCCATCTTGCTGGGCAAAACAAAAGATCTAGAGCATTCCCAAAGACGTACCCTTCCCTTCCCCCTCCTCCCACCACCCCTTTGGCCAACCCTGTAGGTTCAAACCTCAGTGCGTGCAGGAAGAGTGTGATCAGAAGAGACAAACCAACACCGCTCGGTGCAGGTGTAGACGCCATGTGCCGAAAGGTAGAAATTCTTCTACAACAAAAGGAGCTCTGAAAGGTCGCTAAGAAAATAAAAGGAAGGCTGTGCAAACACAACGCAGCCTGTGACCTGAGAATAAAAAAAACGTGCTTCTGTCACGGTCGTTCCATCCTGTTTCCTTATCTCAAGTGGTTATACTTGTGCTGTAGCCAGGTAGCCTGGATTACATTTGTGTCGTGATGTAAACATGGTTGCCGTTTTAGTTGTTTTCTTCCACAATCCTTATTGTTTTTCAAAGAAAATGAAATGGCTCTGTTTATTGTGCTTTTCTCTGCACGGTTAAATCCAGATTGGAGCTGTGCAAGCACATGACATAGCAGGTGACCTGAGAATGAAACTAGATTTGTTTGATTAACAGTCATTCGTCCTGTTTTCGTATCTCAAGTGGTTATACTTGTATTGTCTGCAGTGTCACCTGCTACCAGCGTTGCCAAGACGCCAGGTAGATATAACATGATATAACATGTTGAGTGAAAGAGAGAAAAGGCTGAGAAAGCGAGAGAGAGAGAGAGATTTTGCGTTTGCTACATATGACACAAATGACCCGTGAATTGATGTGGTTATAAACCTCTCTATAATTCTCAGTCATGTATTTATGTCACACAATATGGGATTAGGTGTACAAACATATACAATGCAGCCCAGATCAGTCCTACAACATTGTATTTACCAAGCTCTGTTTTAAAAGGCATTGTACTAAAGGGCCTTGCAGCCAACACGACTTCTGCATCCTTTGCTTTTGTGGCATTGGGCAGTCACTGTTCCACATTTTTTGATGTTACAGCCTGAATTTAAAATTGATTAAATTGTAGATCACACAAATGCCCAATAATGTCAAAGTGGAATTTTGTTTGTAGATTTTCTAAATTAATCAAAAATGAAAAGTTGAAATGTCTTAAGTCAGTAATTATTCAACCGCTTTCTTGTGGCAAGCCTAAATGAGTTCAGGATTACAAACGTGCTTTAAAAAATCATGTAATAGTTTGCATGCACTAATTCTTTGTTCAATAATAGTTGTTGACATGATTTTTGAATGACTACTCCATCTCTGTACCCCACACATACGGGTCCCTCAATCCAGTAGTGAATTTCAAGCACAGATTCAACTACAAAGACCAGGGAGGTTTTTCAATGCCTCGCAAAGAAGGGCACCGATTGGTTTGTGAATATAAAAAATATTCCTTTGAGCATGGTGAAGTTATTAATTAGGCTTTGGATGGTGTATCAATAAACCCAGACACTACAAAGATACAGGAGTCCTTTCTTACTCAGTTGCTGGAGAAACTGCTCAGGGTTTTTACCATGAGGCCATTGGTGATTTTAAAACAGTTACAGAGTTTAATAGTTGTGATATGAGAAAACAGAGGATGGATCAACAACAAAAGCCTGTACAGAATACAAATATTCCAAAGGATACATCCTGTTTGCAACAAGGTACTTATTAAGTAATACTGCAAAGAATGTGGCAAATAAATTAACTTTTTGTGGAAAACAGGATGGGGCAAATCCAACACAACACATCACTAAGTGACATTCTTCATATTTTCACACATGGTTGTGGCTGCATTATGTTGTGGGTATGCGTGTCATCGGCAAGCACTAGGGAGTTTGTAGGATAACAATAAATGGAATTACAGCTAAGCACAGGCAAAATCCTGGAGGAAAACCTGGTTCAGTCTTCTTTCCAACAGAAACTGGGAGTAAAATTCACCTTTCAGCGGGACAATTACCTAAAATACAAGGCCAAGTCTACACTGGAGTTGCTTACCAAGACGACACTGAATGTTCCTGAGTGGCCTAGTTTCAGTTTAGACTTATATCGGCTTGGAAATCTATGGCAAGACTGGCAATGGCTTTCTAACAATTATCAACAAACAGCATGACAGAGCTTGAATAATTTGTTCAAGACTTATGGGCAAATATTGAACAATCCAGTTGTGCAAAACTGCTAGATAAAGATTCACAGCTTTAATCGCTGCCAAAGGTGTTTTTGACATGTATTGTCTCGAGGGGTGAATACTTATCTAATCAAGATATATTAGTGTTTTATTTTTCAAATGTTAGAATTTTTCTTCCACTTTGACATTATAGAAAATGACAATTTAATCAATATTAATCTCACTTTTTAACACAAATAAAATGTGGGAGAAGACAAGGGGTGTGAAGGCACTGTATGTAATGTAAGCAGTGTTATAAAGGCAATGACTGTCTGTATGTACATAGTCCCAAATTTAGCAACAAGAAAATAGGATTCATGTAATAAAGATATTGTTGAAATGTAGTCATGTACATCACCCTGTAGTGCATTTAAGTAAAACAGGATTAGATATTGTCCCTTTTAGTACATCAATTTGTAGATTTAATTGAATTTAACCAAACCTGTACGCATACCCACACACAGGGGCAGATTGGCCATCTGGCAATTCTGGCAAATGCCAGATGGGTTGGACAATTTTTTGACGATCAAAAATGTTTTACATTTTTTTATATAAAAATGAAACAACTCAAATTTTGACATGGCCATGGGCCTGTTAAGATTGATTTTTTAAAAGATTTTTGTGCCATTTCTCTTTTATACAAATCTATAATGATCTATAACCACCCTACCAAGATGAGCTGGCCCAGTTTTTCTGAGCTGAGGTCACACAAACTCACATTCAAAGTCAAATGTGGCATCAGCAAAGAGACCTGCTCCGACTCTGTCATCAGTTAGACAGCCAGGATCATGGATCATTAAAAACGGAAAGGATGCCTATTAACATAGAAAGAGCTCATTCCACATTGTCACCCCACCACTTAAAACTTCCTATTTTGGGGGGCGGCTAAAACCATGACTTGCTCAAACAGTAAAGTGTAGTATCCTCATGATTCCTGTAATGAAAGTGTCTGCCCTGTTCCTGTGTCCTGGCTGGAGCCTGCCGCTGTGATGAGCAAGCCACTCTCCTCTCCCCCTATGCGCTAGATAGAAAAATGTGCTCTGATCGTATAACATTTAAAAATGCAATTGCTGGAAATTCTGGAGTCCTATTTTGACATTAAAATATAGCAGCTATAGCCTAATTGTCAACCCAAAATGCATTACAAATTCAATCACTGACTTAGATGGCACATCAAAATATCTTGAATCAGGCATTACTGCTTGGACGTGTGAGATGAAAACACATTTCTTGATTCAGTAGTCTATTTATTATAGTTCTTAATAAAGCACTATGAATGACTTTATAAGAGGATTCCAAATCGTGATTTGGGTCTGACCAAATCATGGGCTGGTGCCACCAACTGTAAAACTTAGCAGCACCAGTAATATCAGGGGAAAATGTTAGTCTGGAGCCCTGTAATACTAATTAACACTTAAGGTCAATGTGGTCTCAGGCCAATTCGTAATTTGATGTGTGTAAATCTGTGACAGTACGGATCTTCCAGCAAGACGATAACACCGAGCACAAATCAAAATCCACAAAAAAAAAGGTTAATTGACCACAAAATCAACATTTTGTAATGGCCATTGAAGTCTCCAGACTTCAACCCCATTGAAAACCTGTGGTTGAAATTGAAAAGCAATGGTGGACTTAAGATTAGGCAGAAGAGGCAATTGCCTCATGCCTCACATCATCGAGGGGCCTTGTTCGTGAGCTGAGCATAATTTCTCTGTTTGAGGATCCCCCATGCTCCGCTCAAGGCCCCCAAACCCTACATATAGTGAGACAGGGGGGCGCTGTTTTGCTCGCTCAGATGCTTTCTCCGGTGAGATAGTATTAGCCACTTGCGAATTGATGGAAAGCTGGCAGGTGCACAGTGCTGGAATTTTTGGGATGAACATGCGAAGCGATTTGTTTGACAATCAGATGAAAACATAATGACTGGTAGTGTTCATGGCACATTCAAAGGTAATACATTTTTACAGTTAAATGACATGTATTTACTATAAAACCGTTTTTTTTTATTTATTAGGAAGGGGGGCCTCAGACTGGCCTCTGCCTGGGGCCTCCAAATCACTATGTCCGTCCCTGTTAAAGAGGGCAGTCCATAATTGCAGATGAAGGATATGAAAATATTATTTATGGAGGAATGGTCTAAGATCTCTCCCAATGTGTTCTTCAACCTCATAAAACATGTTAAAGTTAGCGGCGTGCGCAATGATGTGGGCTTGTGTGGATAAAATGTCAGGGACAAATTCTTGTCCCAATCAGCCCCTGCCCACACACATTAAGAGGCTGGAGCAGCACAGCCTCAGCTGCATGTTGTGTGCCACTCCAAAAAATGGTATATTGCATTTCATTGTATTTACATGCCACCAAGTGGCTGTGAAATATACAAACGTGAAGAGCATCATACAGGTGTCTCTCTCCCGACCGGTTACCAAAGCTGCATAGTGATAAAAATGGTGGTCAACACTGCAACCCAGTGGTGCTATTAAGTCATTTATCTAGCACTTCAACAGGTGCATGTCGGCTCTCATGTCAGAAGATTTTGGATCGATTTAGAATAGTTTATATTAAGGGAAACCACTTTTAATGTTTCGTTGGAAGATTCTGAAATTATGTTTTATTTGGACCCAACTGTTTAAGGTACAACTGAAACATTATTTTGAAATGATGAGAAAATGTCAAAACAAAAAAGCAGTACATACCATAAAACCTTTTGACAAAAGTGCATTTTCTTTTTGGCGTGTAATACCCCTGTCTATGTTAAGTTGATGTACTCTTCTCAATATATTGATTTTTTTGTATGTTTTGTTATTGTTCAATATATATTTAAATTAATATATTTTACGTGAAAATCCATGTTAAAGACCCATTGCAGTCAAAAACGCCTGTGTTTTGTATTTACACACTATGAGGTTGGAATAATACTGCGAAATTGTGAAAATGATGATAATGCCCTCTAGTGGAAAAGCTGTATGACAAGACTGCCTGAAATTACATCCTGTTTTGGTCTTTTTTTTCTTTTCTTTTTTTAATATATATATTTTTTATTTATTTTTATTAACAACAAATCAATAGATAAAGCACATGAGGGAACACAAGCATACATAGATTACAAACAATGGACAATCGCGCTAGGGGCGGGGCTTGGGGCGGGGCTAGGGGGTACAATATCACATTACAATTACACAAGGACCTTAAGGGACATGCATATACTTACAATTCTAACAGCTTTTTTGTTAGTAGAGCATTTAACCGTCTTAAAATACAGTTCAATTTCTTTTTGTAGGGTACGAAAATGTGGATTTCTGTTTGTAAATTTACATTTGTGTATATGAAATTTGGCCAAAAGAATAATGAGATTAATTACATAAAAATGATTCCGCTTATTTCTATTGTATGTAAAGAATCCAAACAGTACATCTCTCCACAATAGTGTAGAATCTTCATAAATGTGTTCAATTATAAATTCATACAATGCCAAAAAAGATGCACAACTGTTTCTGGGTGGTCATTACAAAAGGAGCAATTTGAGTTGATGTTTTCCTTAAACTTCTTCATATAGTGGTTGGCAGGATAATATTTATGAATAATTTTAAAGGAAACTTCCTTAATTTTGATAACAAGTATGTATGTGTGTGGCAACATTCAAACTTTTTTCCAACAGATATTATCAATAAATCCATTCCAATAAGGCATGACATAAGGTATAGACACAACATCCTGCTGAAACAAGGATCGTATCGCTCTGTTGTTGAATGGACCAAAAGAGAAACAAATCTTTCCTACTGATGAGTCAACAGGGTCAATAGAAGGTAGGCTCTGAGGGTCAGGTCTTGACATGTTCCTGAATAACATAGCAACACCTGAGGGAATGGCATCTAAAACAATTGCAAAATCTTTAGGTGTTACAGGAACCTTGTAAAGTGATAAGAATTCATTATAACTGAGTAAAAGACCCTCTGCATTTACCAGTTGGCTCACCAATAGGATATTATTTCTGAACCAATATTCTAAAAACAGAGAGGTATTTTTATACAATATATCCCGATTATTCCATATATAATATCTGTGTGGAGAAAAATTGTGTTTATAAATTAAGGACCATGACAAGAAAACCTGCCGATGAAAAGCAGAAAGTTTCACTGGAACTTTGTCAATATTATAATTGCAAAACAACATGAAGTTAAGGCCACCAAAAGTAGAGAAGACATGATGAGGAATAAAATTCCAGATAGAAGTGGGTCTTCTTAGGAATTGTTTTATCCAATTGATCTTGAAAGTATTATTTAAAGTAGTAAAATCCAGAAAATTCAGTCCACCATTCTCATAAGTGTTCATTACAACAGTTTTCCTAATGTAATGGGTATGGTTTCTCCAAAGAAAGTTGAAAAGCATCTGGTCTAACTCCTTGCTTATTTTACAGTCAAGATATAAAGATAGAGCACCATATGTTAGTCTAGAGATACCTTCAGCCTTGGTTATTAGGACTCTACCTTTTAAAGATAAGTCCCTCTGTAGCCATTGATTTAGTTTCTTCTGGGTTTTTTTAATAAGAGGGTTAAAATTTAGTAAGCCTCTAGACTTCTGATCCTTTGTAATGGTTATGCCTAAATATGTAAGTTCTTCTTTTACTGGAATACCATAATATGAAGGTGTCACACAATCTTTGACAGCCATGAGTTCACATTTCTTAATGTTAAGATATAGACCAGACGCTTTGGAAAAGGATTGTATCACATTGATCGATATGGGAATTTGGTTCGCGTCTTTCAGAAAAAGTGTAGTATCGTCAGCCAGCTGGCTTATAATAATTTCTTTACCAGCTATGGAAATACCTTGTACAGGACTATTATTTAAAGAATTTGCAAGAAGTTGGGTGATTAATAAAAACGGGTACGGAGAGATAGGACAACCTTGCCTAATTCCTCTCTTTAACTCAAATCTAGGTGAGGTGCCATATTTCAATTTGATAGAGCTGTTACCATTTGCATAGAGAGTCTTAATAGCCTTACAGAAAAAATCCCCAAAGCCACGTCTCTCAAGGGAGTGGAAGAGAAACTGATGCTCTACTGTGTCAAATGCTTTATAAAAATCTAAAAATAATATGAAGCTATCCTCAGTTATTAGGTCTGAGTAGTCAAGTACGTCTAATACTAGTCTGACATTGTTAGAAATATGTCTGTTCCTCATGAAGCCAGACTGTGTTTCATCAATGATTGCATCCAGGACTTCTTTAATTATTTTTACAAGTAGTGAGGCTAATATCTTATAGTCATTATTAAGAAGACAAATTGGACGCCAGTTATCGATGAGCAGCACCACTTTTTTAGGCTTAGGTATCAGTGTTATTAACCCCTGACTCATTGTAGGAGGGAGAACATTGTTTTTAATACTCTCTAAAAAGACTTCAAATAGGAAGGGAGCTACTTGTTCAGAAAAATAATTTGTAAAATTCTGATGTAATTCCATCAACACCTGGTGATTTATTGTTCTTTAGATGTTTGATAGACTCTATAATCTCTTCAACTTTGATGGGTTCATCACACTGTTTAGATTCTATATCACTGATAGAGTGAACATTATTCAGTGAGTTAAAAAACATATCTGTGGATTCCTGACAGTACGTAGAGCTATACAATTTTCTGTAAAAATTGCTGCAGTATTTAGCGATTCATTTTTGGTCATCTGTAATAACACCATCAATGTTTAACTTATGGATAGTGTTATTTTTAGAGTGAAATTTCTCAAGTCTAAAGAAATAGGATGAATTCTGTTCTCCCTCCTCCATCCATTTTTTCCTAGATCTAATAAAGGCTCCTTCTGCTTTTAATTTATATATATTATCCAGTTTATTTTGTAACTCAATTAGTTCCATCTTCTCCTCCCCCAAGAGGTCAGCTGGGGACCTCTGAGAAAGGGAAGTTATCTTAATGATCACCTTTTCCTCCTCAGCTCTTCTGGTCTTAGCAAGATTACTACCATATTTTCTAAGATATTTGGACACCTCAAATTTAAAGAGCTCCTAGTTCTTGCAATAAGATTTTTCTTCACAAGCCCTTTCCCAAAAGTGTGAGAGCAGATCTTTAACCTCAAATGTAACTATATCATTATATAATAATGAGCTATTTGGCTTCCACATCACATTACATCCTGTTTTGGTCAGATGGAGTTTGGACTGCCTGGTGACATCACCAGGTGGTAAATTAGTTAATAGACCAATAAGAAAGAGAGTTCCATACCTCTCTGCCAATAATAGCTAGTTTTTAGTTTCCCCCTCCCCCCTCAAACCACTTCCAGATAGTCCTAGCAAAATTCTTGCTTGAGAAATTGCTCTTTGGTAAGAAGCTATTTTTTACATGGAACCTGGAAACTAAACACTGTAGGCAACAGTAAGCATCTGCCTCTGATTCCAAAGGTTACAAGTCTGAAACCAGCAATAGAAAGTTGTTTTAGATTTTGAATTCGGGGGGAAATGCCTAACCTTAAGATTTCGGCGTTAATGCCTCAACTTAACCTTAAACACTTTGAAATGTGATGTTTGAGAAACATGGATGAATGTCTAATTCTGACGTGAGACTGTGAGAGATTGTTGGTAGTGGCTTCCGAACAGCGCCCGTCTGCTACCCAGTCATTTTAGAACAGTCATCCCATTTAAGGCTACACTGCCATCTAGTGGCAAAATAACTGTCAAACCTAAAATAACAAAACATTGTATAATTTACAAAGAAAGGACTGGATAACACAATTTACTCTTACATTCACTGTACTTTGTTAGACTTTACATTCAACATAAAATCAGATAAAATAGCATGTGTGATTTTTGCACTCGGCCTACATTTCCCATGACCAGAAGTGCTGTCTGTGCGCGCAGATTCTTTGCACAGCTCCTGCGCGTTCAATTTCACTGATCTGTAAACAACTGGGATGGGACCAATACGTGCTATGTGGTCTGTACTTATATGTTTGGGTGATGATGCTGCGAACGTGTGCATCTGCTGAACAGTATGTTGCTTATGCATTTAACCTTGGTTTTATTTTGGCTTAAAGGAGACGCAACAAAGTGGTAACGCGACATGGCCCGTGCAAATAGTTAGGTTTACTATAGCTTTAAGAATGCAAAAATAGTGTCTGGTTCTTTAAAAATGGATATTGGTTTATTATTATAGTAGGAATTAAGGAAAGTTTTTATTATTGATCAATAACGCTTATAATTTGCGGACTAGGCCCGAATTCTGTGAATTATGTCACAGTCGGATTACGGCCTTTAGCTAGCAATCCAAGCGTTTTGATCGATGTGATATCAAATGTAATCATTTGTTTACTGTCAGTACAGTATCAGAGAAAGTAATAAATACGTTCCGGGAAAAAAGGGTAAGAACCGGGAACACGCGGTGATGGAGCCGCAAATCACCCAAATAGGCGAAAACAATAAAAGGGATGAGCCCGAGGATGACAAGGCCACGGTACAATCCCCGGCCTCGAGTGCAGCGGTCACCCCGCGCAGGACTTCGAGAGGCCGAGGAGTTGGCCGGAAGAAGGGGGTTTCTCCTTCGCCGTGTACGAATGGAGCAACACCAGGCACTCCGAGTTCTGGACGAGTGTTACGGGACCGGTCTACACGAACACTACCAGCTTGGTTGCAGAGCGAGAAGAGTGACCATGCAGAAGAATCGAGCGCTGACAAAGCCGTAAACCGCCGGAGGAAGGCTGCTTGTCCACGATCCAGGAAAAATGCATCCTCCGCAGCTTCTACAGAGAGTACCGGAGAGGTCGGGGATGACCGTAGTCAAGCTCATGAGTACGTTCGTATACGCCTTTAGTACACCATAAATTGCAATATAGCGGTGTCCTCTGCAATAAACGTAACATCTTTACATGCCTGTGAAATTGTTAGCCAGCCAAGTTTGCTTGTCAACATTTTACGGTCATAAAACCGGTTGTATGCATAGCTGCTAATTGTATACCCTGACATGTACGTATTCCAGCACAGTTCCTTTAAAAAGGGAGGAGGAAGAGGGAGGGGTAATACCTGGTTTTAATGTCTAATGTTCTTTACCTGTCCTCTCATTCCTGGTGTGAGCGGTTTTGTCAAGTTGCAACCTGTATGTAAGCAGTCTTGAATGACAGCAACTCATGATTATGTCATATTGTATGTACATAGCTGGATTAACAGAAAGTCAGCCGGGAAGTTATCACTATTTTGATAAATCTTTCTCTGCAGCTCGGGGCACCCAAGGAAACCCACCGATGTTCAAGGTAGGTGACCACCCTCATACATTGCCTGATAAACTAGACAAAGATATGTGGCTACAGTAACAAGACTAGTAAGACACACCTTGAATTAGTATTCCAATTCAAAGGTGTGTATGATGGCACTCACTTTGCCCTTTCCAGTCCACCCTCACTCACAGAATGCTCAGACGCGTGCCAAGGCCCCTTCTGCCCGGGGTACCAGGGGGTCCGCCAAGCCTGTGTGCAAGAGTGAGCCTGGCACCGACAACCCAACCGGTAGGCACACCAACCAGCTAAATTGTGTTTGGGATTAAACTGAGTGTGCTAAGAACGTCTTGGGTTGTATGGACACCTGGGGTTAGATTTTTTTTTCTTTTCTGGTCGGTTATATCAACTCTGTGGGGGTTGGGCCGTTCCCGAGACAGAGGGGAATGTTTCATCCTGAAAAAGCCCAATCAAATTGTGATTGTTGTATTGGCATTGTGTGATAATGTTTGTTTTTTTCCAGTGGAGGTGGAAGCAAAGGTAGTTGCAAAGAAGACAGTTAGGATGTGAGTATACACATGCATTCCAAATCCAATTTTATTAGTCACATGCGCCAAATACAGCAGGTATAGATGGACCTTACAGTGAAGTGCTTACTTACGAGCCCCTAACCAACAATGCAGTTTAAAAAATATGAATAAGAAATTAAATTAAAGAGCAGCAGTAAAATAACAATAGCGAGACTAATTACAGGGGGGTACCAGTACAGAGTCAATGTGCAGGGGCACCGGTTAGTTGAGGTGAATAAACAAACAGCATTCTTACTCATCTCATGGCTGGAAGTGTGTGTGTGTGTGTGTGTGTGTGTGTGTGTGTGTGTGTGTGTGTGTGTGTGTGTGTGTGTGTTCGAAAGAGGCTTGGGTCTGTCTCTGTGCTGCCGTAGTAACACGGACTCCTCTCGCCTCAGTGAGAAAAAAGAGGAGAATGAGGAAGATGTTCTCTTGGGAGGAGAAGATGAGTCTCCTTTCCAAGATGACCCTAAAGACTTCAGCTTCCAGCCACAGTCTCAGAGGTAATGTTGGCGAGACAGCAGTGTGTGTGGATCAGTATAGGCAATAATCAATGGTCCACATACAGTTGAAGTTGGAAGTTTACATACACCTTTGCCAAATACATTTAAACTCAATTTTTCACAATTCCTGACATTTAATCCAAGTAAAGAATTCCCTGTCTTAGATCAGTTAGGATCACCACTTTATTTTAAGAATGTGAAATGTCAGAAAAATAGTTGAGAGAATTATTTCAGCTTTTATTTCTTTCATCACATTCCCAGTGAGTCGGAAGTTTACATGCGCTCAATTAGTATTTGGTAGCATTGCCTTTAAATTGTTTAACTTGGGTCAAACGTTTCGGGTAGCCTTCCCGAAACGCCACTCCAATACCTTGACTTTGCTGTCCTTAAGCCATTTTGCCACAACTTTGGAAGTATGCTTGGGGTCATTGCCCATTTGCAACCTAGCTTTAACTCCCTGACTGATGTCTTGAGATGTTGCTTCAATATAGCCACATAATTTTCCATCTTCATGATGCCATCTATTTTGTGAAGTGCACCAGTCCCTCCTGCAGCAAAGCACCTCCACAACATGATGCTGCCACCCACGTGCCTCATGGTTGGGATGGTGTTCTTCGGCTTGCAGGTCCCCATGTGCCCCCCCTTTGTCCTCCAAACATAACGATGGTCATTATGGCCAAACAGTTCTATTGTTGTTTCATCAAACCAGAGGCCATTTCTTCAAAAAGTACAATCTTTGTCCCCATGTGCAGTTGCAAACCGTAGTCTGGCTTTTTTTTATGGCAGTTTTTGAACAGTGGCTTCTTCCTTGATTGAGCACAGTCAACTTAGTGCCTATCGTGACAATTTTCTGGGATTTTTCTGACCCAGTGGAACTGTGATACAGTGAATTATAAGTTAAATAATCTGTCTGGAAACAATTGTTGGAAAAGTTACTTGTGTCATGCACAAAGATGTCCAAACCGACTTGCCAAAATCTATAGTTTGTTGACAAGAAATGTGTGGAGTGGTTGAAACACTTAGGTTGGAGTCATTAAAACTAGTTTATGTAAACATCCGACTTCAACTGTACATGTTTAGCAAGTTGTGGTGTGTGTGTGTGTGTGTGTGTGTGTGTGTGTGTGTGTGTATGGCTATGGGTTTGAGCACTGTGCTTGTGTTACAGTGGGGAAATCAGCAGTGATGATGACATTCCCTTCAGAGATGACCTCAACGACCAGAGCTACAACCCGGAGGCTGAGACTACTAGGTGTGTATGTGTGTCGTAATGCTTTCCCTTTGGGATTGTGTGCATGTGTGTGTGTGTGTGCATGTCAGCTCCAACGTATTATTCCCTTTGTGTGAATCGGTATGGATATAAATGTGTGCGTTTTACCCATGTGACCTGTCGATCTTCCAAATGGATCCCCCGTCTCTTAGGGATGCCCCCAAACCACGGCGCAAACCCCCTCCGAGACAGAAAGAGAAAAAAGAGAGGGAGCCAGGAATCAAGATAGAGGGCACAGACGTGAAGCTGGAGAACGAGTTCGGAGAGGGGGATTTGCCCAGAAAGTATGTTCCCCCCTCCCGGATTCTCCAACCTTCTCCCAAAGTGTGCACCTGCACTCTCCCCATCATGTATTTAAAAGCATTGGAAGTGGCTGGCGTTTCCACCATTGTTAAATCCGTAACAGAGAGTGTGCAATTTCAGACTTCAAAGGAAGGGTGTGCTAGGGTAGACTTCTGTCACTTTGGGAATTGGATCTGGCATTGGTTTGGTCTCTTGATTTCACTCCTTGCTTGAATAGAGTTCTCTCTTTTATTCTCTCTATTTCCCTCAGGAGAGGCAGGCGAAGGAAAGATGATAAAAGTCCCCGGCTCCCGAAAAGAAGGTAAACTTGACATTACTGTTTAACTGCAACAATACTCTTTATTTTCTTTACAGTCAACTAACAAAACATGAGTGAAATCATATGTATAAAGCTGAATCCTCACCTCTGACATACATGATGATTGACAGTTCTGTCATGTCACACCCCCACAGGAAGAAGCCACCGGTGCAGTACGTGCGCTGTGAGATGGAGGGGTGTGGCACAGTCCTGGCTCACCCTCGCTACCTGCAGGTCTGCCATAGCAACTGTAGTGGTCGCCATAGCGACGACGAAGCTCACAAGCTATTCTGTGATTGAGTTGTGCACGAACAGGGTTGGGGTCGATTTCAATTCAGAATTTTTTTTCAATGCATGCAATTAAATTTCACTTTCACTTCCTGAATTGGCTGTTGAAATGGAATTGACCCCAACGGAGGTGAATAGTATTAAGCTTTTTTCCCCATCCTTCGTCTCTCTCGCTGACTCTTTTTCCTGTAATTCCCAGCACCATATTAAGTACCAGCACCTTTTGAAGAAGAAGTTTGTATGTCCTCACCCATCCTGCGGAAGACTCTTCAGGCTGCAGAAACAGCTACTTCGCCATGCCAAGCACCACACCGGTAAACACACACACACACACACGTAGAGATCCACATACAGACACACTGAATGCTAACTATCCTCACTAAACATTTACATGCACACACAAGTACAGTATTACATGCAATCACAGAAGCAGCGCTTGACCTGTCATTGTTTTCTGTGATGAGCTACTGCTAACTCTCTCTGCTCCCCCTCTCAGACCAGAGGGACTACATCTGCGAGTTCTGCGCCCGTGCCTTCAAGAGCTCCCACAACCTGGCTGTGCACCGCATGATCCACACCGGAGAGAAACCACTGCAGTGAGTTTCCATCTCAAACCTCGTTTATTTGTTTGCCTGGTTGTTAATTCATTCCATCCGTTTATTTAAATGTTGCACCTGTCTGTACCTGCACACCCCCCCCCCCTTTCTCTTTTACGTTCTACATCACTCCCTCTCACTTCCTGTAGATGTGAGATCTGTGGCTTCACCTGCCGCCAGAAGGCCTCCCTCAACTGGCACATGAAGAAGCACGACGCGGATGCCACCTACCAGTTCTCCTGCTCCATCTGTAACAAGAAGTTTGAGAAGAAGGACAGCGTGGTGGCCCACAAGGCCAAGAGCCACCCGGAAGTGCTCATCGCAGAGGCCCTGGCGGCCAACGCAGGGGCCCTCATCACTACCCCTGCCTCCCTGCTGGAGGCCTCGGGAGTGGGTTGTGTCGGGAACCAGGGGGAGCTGGTACGACTGGAGCCCGCCAAGCAGGTGACCCAAGTGGGTGAACAAATGACCCACATGGGGCAACAGGTAGCTCAGATGAGCCACCAGGTGGTAGTAGTGAGTCAGGACCAGGGCCTCCACGCCATGCAGATGCCCCTGACCATCGCCCTGTCCCCCATCGACCCACCGTCGCCCTCCGACACTCAGCAGCAGCAGACCCACCACACCCTCCAGCTCCAGATGCCCCTTCATTTTGTTCAGCAGGTGGCGGCCACTTCCCCACAGCAGCAGCAGTCGCAGCAGCAGCAGGCCCAGATGCAGCAACTGGCCCTTCATTCCGGCTCGGTAGTGACCCAGCAGCATCAGCCCCAGCAGCTCCAGCAAATGACCCTGCAGTCTTATCAGCAGCAGAATCAGCAGCCGCAGATTCTCCACATGACCTTCCAGACCGTCGACGGGTCGCAGACACATCTCCAGCAGATCCCCTTGTTAGCCACCCCCCAGCAACTCCAAACCCTCCAGAGTAGCTCCCATATTTCTACCGCCAACCTCCCTCTCTTGGCCCAGGTCCAACTTCAACCTCCGCCCCAAACTCAGGACATCCAGCTTCAGGACCCAACCACTGTGGGTTGTAGCGAAAGCTACGCTCTGGACGATTCTGTTCTCTCTGCCTCCTCTCCTTCCGCTAACACCCTTCAGCAGTGTGAGACTGTAGGGGAGGGAGAGGTCGTTTGGGAAGGTGGCGGAGAGGGGGACGGAGTGGTGGAGGGGGATGTCTTGACCGATGCCACAGAAGTGCACATGCAACATGTACTTATCTAGAGGGGGGGGATTCAAACTGAATTCAGCTGTTTCACTTTACGATCACTAATTAGGAAAGTGAAACAACATAAGGTGATTCAGTCTGGATTTCGAGGTTAGGGGAAACTGGGAAAGACAGTAAAAAAAATGAGGTCTAGCGATGTCCCCCCTAATGTATTGTGGCACCATTTGAAATATATAGGGTCACAGAAATATGTATTTATAGTCACTTTTGGTAGCTTTTTAGATCTACCCGCATCAGGGCAGTTGTGTGTGAGTTGTTGCCTTTGTACATAAAGTGATGTAGCCATCTATACCCATCAACTGGCCTTCTGTGTTTGTGTGTTTAGCATTTATCAGAAGAGGCTGGTGGGAGGAGCTATAGGAGGACTGGCTCATTGTAATGGCTGGAGTGGAATCGATGGAACCGAGTCAAACACGTTCCCATGTTTAGTGTGTTTGTCTCTGTTCCATAGTTTCCATTCCAGCCATTACAATGAGCCCCTCCTCCCACCATCCTCATGATACTAGTATCACAACACTTACGGTCCTCAATTTTCCATGGCAAACAAAGAACCGAAAGCAGACAGTTTTGTTTCTAACAGTAGGGCTTAGATTCTATCAGATCTGCCCTAGCCAACACCCTTATAGTGGTGGTTTTGGAGGTGGAACTACATTAGAGTTGTTCAATGTACAAGCGGCTTACGCCATTATACCTAGAGTTGACATTGGCTGCACGGAATCACATCGAAAGAAATCCCCATGCAGCCTAGTTTACAAGTTAGAAAACACTGGAATGTGAGATGGTAGCCTTATCTAGCCTTAAACCTTGATTTAGGTTGATTGGAAATCATTCAACAAAAGGAGGATTTCTGAGTGTCATTTCTATATAGCCTACACTTTCTCATTCTGAACATCTAATTGCGAGTGGGATGGGTGTGTGCTTACTGATTTGACAGCTCTAACGCAGTTATACCTCCAACGCCGCCAAAAACACCAGCTAAGCGGGTGTTCGCGATCACTTGATCTGATTGAATCAGGCCTATAGATCGGGCATGCATCGGCAAAGCCTGGGCAGAGGAACTCGCTCAGAGACGGACAGTTTATGGGCAATGTTACAGAGGTCATGGAAATCACATTAGAAGTAAATGCTGCATATGTTGGCTCAATCGGAATTGACATCAATGCCAACCGCTTTCGGATCTTCCACAGTCCACTTCATATTTTATCCTGGTTTAATCCGTCTACAGTAATCCAACTAAATATACATTTTATTGCAAAAACATCAAATGATGGAAAAATATTTATTTCAGACAATGATCCTTCTACATGCTACATTATCTTACAAATTGTCAATATAAAAGGGAAATTATCAAGTTGATATTTAATAGTACGATAGCTATCCCCAGCTTGAGCAGCAAGGGTTAAGGGTTAAAGGACACTAAGCTTCATCTGCTCATAGGTCAGTTGGTGTCCTCTACCTTCCTGTAGAGATCCTCCTCTTCAACCACTAGTTCCTCAGGGCCGTAGTCATGCTGGTGAGCACTGGTGTCCTTGGTCCACACGCTGCTCCTCACTGCATGACACAGCTCAGGTTCACAACAGAGTAAATAACAATCTAAAACATTGAATATAAATAAGTAAGTGGAATAAACATAAGTGATACTGGCAAGCTCAGTGTGCAGGTTTATCTTTTAAATCAATAAGGAAACAAAACTGCATCACCCGCTTTCCACAATCCACTGGAGCTGGTAGGTTTGATCTATATTAGGTGACTTACTTGGCCGTGTGTCTGAGTGAGGATCAGAACACAGTAGTTCTATTGTCTGTCTCAATCGCCATATTTAATTCATGTTGCTAAAAAATCTACTTAAAAAAAAAAAGTGTTACTGACCTGTGTGTTGAAGCGCTTCTGCATCTCCCTGTTTTCTCTGGACTCCTTGGTGCCCAGGCTAACTCAAAACTGTCTACACTACTAGTACATTTACATGTGATATTTTTGTCATTTAGCAGACGCTCTTATCAAGAGCAACTTACGACCAATGCAGAGTGCTAGGAGTCAGTCAGCCAAGGTGCCCTAGTAAGTTAAAAAAAAAAACACCCTTGATTATTGTTGTTACTGATTGTTTCTTGTGACAATCTTTATTTGTTTATGTTAATGATATGGCCATTGTTTCAGGTAGCTGGGCTATAGAAAAAAACTGACTCCACTTAGCCACTGGCATTTGCTATGGCATGAATCCATTTGGGGGCACACATGAATCAATGGATCTTATCTTTGACAGATGAGAGCGTAGCCGCTAGATAGATGACCTCTGATAGACGTTGACAAAACGCAACAGATATGATTAGTTGTAAATGTACATACCTGGTTGACGCACCACCTTATTCCCCCTTTGCTCCTCCTGTCCCTCCTCTTCTTCCTCAATGGAGAACCCTCCTCAAGAGTCTGTTTTTTGTGACTAGCCGAGGTGCCACCCCCCTCTCCTGCCAATAGTCCGCTAGCCAGTCGGGCTTGCCTCAGCATCAGAGCCCGCTGTCTGATCCGTTCGATCTTGGCTTTCATTGCAGTTTTTGGCTGGAGAAGCATCAATCGCCGGTGTGGTGGGGCTAAAAATAGATCCATCCCAAAAAGCAGGAGCTGAGTGTGTGTGCTTACATTGTGACTGATGCCGGAGTGTGTTGCAGCTGATCAAAAAAAGTAACCCTGTGCTGCCTCTCCTTTCAATCTTTCTCTAATCAAGCAAAATTAATGATTATATTTTCCTAAAATTGATCCATAACTTTATTGGTATCTCCAGTTCCTATGTCCATTTATCATTAAGTGATCACAAACACAAATAAAACATTTAACGCATTTATTTAACAATGATAAAATGTAGCTTATATTTCCAATGGACAGGTTCTTCCAAAATAAATAGTTATCCTATCTTGCATACTGACAAGCGGTGTATAGAATACTCTCTGGCTGTAGATTAGTTTGCACTTGCTCACTCGTAAGCATGGGTAGGGAGAAGTTTAAACCATATTTTACACCAGTCCATTCCTTTTACATCCATGGGGGGGTAAATGAGTGCAGAATAATGGTACAAAATTGGAACACGTTCCCATTTTCTCTTGTCACACACTAAAACAATGTGAGTGTATACACACACACACACACACACACACACACACACACACACACACACACACACACACACACACACACAGTGTATTGCTGCTGACAGTATTCCTGTGCAAGTCGCTCAGTTCAAATTGACATGTTCTCTCTTCCTCTGCATTGTATAATTCTTCAACGCCCTTTTAGGAGGCACTAGGGTGTTACTCAGCCCTACTCTCCTCTTCCTAGACTGCTGACCCTCCTCCTCTTCAGGGTCTCCTCCCTGGTTGTGATGAAAGTTCTGGCGACCCATGTATGAAGAGCCTCCTGCGTTGGGGTCAGCTTGGTGTGATCCGGGAGCGTCATCCTCAGGGGGGTCATAGTCATTGGGAATGATGGAGCTCTGGAGATCGCTGTCGTGGGCAAACTTGCATTTGATCCCGAACCTGCAGCGTCCGTCCTTCCTGTACGCCACACACATCCTCTTGCCCCCTATCTGGGAGGGCCGGGCCTGCACTGTGAGAGGGACATGCTTCTGCAAGACGTTGAGCTTTTGGTCGGCTTGAGCCTTGAAGGGGTTGGCAAATACGCCACTCTTGGACGAGGCCCCGAGGGGGGGAGGGGGGAGTTTGTGGGATAGGGAGCTAGTGGGTGCGGGGAGGAGAGGGGTCCGGGACTCTGAGGGGGGTCCCATACAGGAAGGACGAGGGCGTTTTGGTTGTAGTTGGGATATGGGGTTCACCTCTTCCTCTGGGTTGGAGTCACAGTCCGACTCACTGGAGGCTGACCCGGACTCTAGGAGGAAATTCCGGCCCTTCTTCTGGGTCTCTCCATCCACCTTGCTCTCAGTCCTTCAAAGACAAAACATGCATAAATGGACTGGTATACTAGCTGTAGTGTTATCCAAAAAAAGATTTCAAGGACTTCTCAATCTGGAAATATTTCATTTGACTGGAAGAGGAAATCATATCTGGTTTGGATAGCAAGACCAATCACAACACTCCTCTCCATAGAGAACAATAGTAATGGCATCTTTTTGTAGGCACCAACTCATGGTTCATTGGACAAAGCCCATGGGAAAATGAATGGAGTTTTTGGAGGGTTTCTGGTTAACTGCCGAAAATAAGGTATGTGGTAAACACAGGCTTAGGGAGATCTTGTACGTTTTGACATAATCATAATCGTCACTTTTTGTCCATTTTGAAACATTTATGTAATCAAAACAAGCATAAAGCACAAAGGCGTCATAATTCATAAAGGTAACGTTAACTAATATTTGACTAGTGGAGTATGCATTAAAGATCAGAAACAGCAAAATACTAATCATTGTTTAATTAAGATTTAAAAAAATAAGTTCTCCCCTAAAGGGGTTTTACATAACATTGTTCTCCTCTGATTTAGCCACTGTCTCCTGTATTCCTGACCCAGAATTGGCTCTAGAAAATGTATCCTCTATATGCATTCCTCTGACAAATGAACACACCCCCTTTAAAAACCATTTAGAGTCAAAGATAGAAAACCAAAGGTTAGATCTTCGGAGCTATCTGAACTCATTCAGATAAGAAATCGGGCCTGGGCTAAAGCAAGGAAAAGTGACTCTCCAGTGGACTGGCACACTTTCAGAATTCAGAGACCGATGTACTATCGTGATTAAGAAAGCTAAATCAAGCTACCTTTTAAGCTCCATCTCTGACTCGGCTGGTGATCCTTCAAAATTTGGGAAAAACAGTAAATGCACTGAAGCGTAACAATTCTTCTTCTTCCCTGCCTAAGCGAGTTCTGTCTGACTCTGGCATCGTAACTGGGAAGAATGGGATAAGTGATGCTTTTAATTATAATTGTATCATCTCAGCAGGCTTTTTATTTGACAGAAACAGTTGTTTAATTGACCCTGGTCAGTCAATTGACTGCTTTTCCCTCTGCCAGCCTCTAGCTGACTCGACGATTAACCTGTCAACTTCTAGTGAATATTTGTTTTCATTCCAACAATTCACTATCTGCGATGTGCCTTGCTTAAGATTGATGTAAAAAAAAAAAAAAATCCACTAGGACTGACGATTATATACCTATACCTGATGACTATATCTGGCACTATCCCCAAGGTTTGGAAGGTGACCCTTTTGACTTAAATAAGTATCTGCCTATTTATAAACTTTCTTGCCTAGCATAATTTATAACTAGGGTTGACCTGATTTAAAACCCGACTGATTGTACATTTAGAATACATTTCAAAGATATAAACTTTCTTGCCTAGCATCATTTATAACTAGGGATGGTTTAAAACCTGACTGATGTACACTACCAGTCAAAGGTTTTAGAACACCTACTCAATTCAAGGGTTTTTCTTTATTTCTACTATTTTCTACAATGTAGAATAATAGTGAAGACATCTATAACTATGAAATAACACATATGGAATCATGTATTAAGCAAAAGGTGTTAAGCAAATCAATATATTATATATTTGAGATTCTTCAAATAGCCACCCTTTGCCTTGATGACAGATTTGCACACTCTTGGCATTCTCTCAACCAGCTTCACCTGGAATGCTTTTCCTACAGTCTTGAAGGAGTTCCCACAAATGCTGAGCACTTGTTGCCCTCTTGTCCTTCACTCTGCGATCCAAATTATCCCAAACCATCTCAATTTGGTTGAGATTGGGGGGAATGTGGAGGCCAGGTCATCTGATGCAGCACTCCGTCATCCTTCTCTGTAAAATAGCCCTTACACAGCCTGGAGGTGTGTCGGGTCATTGTCCTGTTGAAAAACCAATTATAGTCTGACTAAGCCCAAACCAGATGGAATGGCGTATCGCTGCAGAATGCTGTGGTAGCCATGCTGGTTAAGTGTGCCTTGAATTCTAAATAAATCACAGTGTCACCAGCAAAGCACCCCCACACCATAACACCTCCTCCTCCATGCTTCACGGTGGGGAATACACATGCTGAGATCATCCATTCACCCACACAGTGTCTCTCAAAGACACGCAGGTTGGAACCAAAAATCTCATACTTGGATTCCAAACCAAAGGACACATTTTCACCAGTCTAATGTCCATTGCTTGTGTTTCTTGGCAAGTCTCTACTTATTATTAGTGTCCTTTAGTAGTGGTTTCTTTGCAGCAATTCGACCATGAAGGCCTGATTCACACAGTCTCCTCTGAACAGTTGATGTTGAGATGTGTTTGTTACTTTAACTCTGTGAAGCATTTATTTGGGCTGCAATTTATGAGTCTGGTACCTCGAATGAACTTATCCTCTGCAGCAGAGGTAACTCTGGGTCTTCCTTTCCTGTGGCAGTCCTCATGAGAGCCAGATTCATCATAGAGCTTGATGGTTTTTGCGACTGCACTTGAAGAAACTTTTAAAGTTCTTGACATTTTCTGGGAATAGACTGATCTTCATGTCTTAAAGTAATGATGGACTGTCGTTTCTCTTAGCTTATTTGAGCTGTCCCTGTCATAATATGGACTTGGTCTTTTACCAAATAGGGCTATCTTATGTATACCCCCCTACCTTGTCACAACACAACTGATTGGCTCGAACGCATTAAGGAAAGAAATTCCACAAAGTAACTTTTATAAGGTACACCTGTTATTTGAAATGCATTCCAGGTGACTACCTCATGAAGCTGGTTGAGAGAATGCCAGAAGTGTGCAAAGCTGTCATCAAGGCAAAGGGTGGCTATTTGAAGAATCTCAAATATAAAATATTTTATGGTTCCATATGTGTTATTTCATAGTTTTGATGTCTTCACTATTATTCTACAATGTAGAAAATAGTTCAAATAAAATAAAATAAACTTGATTTTTTTTTCACCTTTATTTAACCAGGTAGGCTAGTTGAAAACAAGTTCTCATTTGCAATTGCGACCTGGCCAAGATAAAGCAAAGCAGTTCGACACATACAACAACACAGAGCTACACATGGAATAAACATACAGTCAATAATACAGTAGAAAAAGTCTATACACAGTATGTGCAACTGGGGTAGGATAAGGGAGGTAAGGCAATAAATAGGCCATGGTGGCAAAATAATTACAATATAGCAATTAAACACTGGAATGGTAGATGTGCAGAATATATATATAAAAAATAAAATATATACACACACACATACATACATACATACATACATACATACATACATACATACATACATACATACATACATACATACATACATACATACATACACATGTGCAAGTAGAGATATTGGGGTGCAAAGGAGCAAGATAAATAAATATGAGTAGGTATTCTAAAACTTCTAACCGGTAGTGTACATTTAGAATACATTTCAAAGATAAGAAAGATCTTAGCTGAGAATTAATAAAGGATTAAAATATTTTAGCGGTTAACTGTATGGGTAAAAGGCAACATTGAGATGACCTCTTCATTGACCTGTCAAGGGCTTTCGATACAGTTGATCACTCACTGCTAATTCAGAGGCTTTCCTCAATTGGCCTAGACCAGTAACTGAAGCTATTTAAAGAAATGACTTGACAGATAGAACTCAATGTGTATCTACTGATGGTGTTAAACCACGTCTCCTGGATGTTCAATTTTGGGTCCTGTACCTTTTACTGTTTACATTAAATTGCAACCTGATATGCCAATGATACTGTTGTGTACTCTATTGCCCCCACAGTTGAGCAGGCTCTATTTGAACTACAGTCTGCCATCATTGTATTATAGAAAAACTTTATTGACCTGAAATGAGTACTGAATGCAGGTAAAACTAAGTATACATTGTTCTCTAGAGCGCATGATCTAAGCATGTGTACTTTTGGATGGTGTCCATATTGATCGTGTCCCTGCTTACAAATGTCTGTGCATCTGAATAGATGAAAAGCTGTCTTTTAAAAAGCACATTGCCAAGTTAGTTAAGAAGCTGAGAATAAAAATGAGCTTCTTCGATAGAAGAAGTTGCTGCCTCTCGCTAAGGAGTAGAAAATGGATTATTCAGTCCACGTTCCTATCAGCCCTAGACTATGGCAGCATCCTCTATACTAGGAACACAGCGGCCACGTCACTAAAGCCGTTAGATGTAGTTTGTCGTAGCACATTAATTATGGCCAACAATTGTAGGACTCATCACTGCATTCTCTACCAAAAAGTTGGTCGGCCCTCTTTTATGCCACGTAGGTTGATAGATTGCTATGTTTTCATTCATAAAGCTATTTTACAATAAGTCCCACTGTACCCAATTTCTTTACTCAACTTTAGACATACGAGTTACCACACTGGGTCTCAGGGATGGCTAACTGGAAATTCCTTGGGTCTCTGAGTTGTGTCAATCAGTTGTGTAAATCAGCTGCATACCATCGTACCACCCTGCATACCACTGCTGGCTTGCTTCTGAAGCTAAGCAGTTCCTGGATGGGAGACCAGACGCTGCTGGAAGTGGTGTTGGAGGGCCAGTAGGAGGCACTCTTTCCTCTGGTCTAAAGAAATATCCCAATGCCCCAAGGCAGTGATTGGGGACACTGCCCTGTGTAGGGTGCCGTCTTTCAGATGGAACGTTAAACGAGTGTCCTGACTCTATGAGGTCATTAAATAGCCCATGGCACTTATCGTAAGAGTAGGCGTGTTAACCCTGGTGTCCTGGCTAAATTTCCAATCTGGTCACCTAATAATCCCCAGTTTGCAATTGGCTCAGTCATCCCTCCCCTGTAACTATTCCCCAGGTCGTTGTTGCAAATGAGAACGCGTTCTCAGTCAACTTACCTGGTAAAATAACAAATAAATAAAAGTATAGTTTTGTTGAACAGTATTCCAAATGTTCTTAAATGTGTTGTGTTGGTGCCTCTAGCACAATTCAGAGAGCTGATTGAAGACCTTAGTACAAAAGAATGTGTTTGTTTTTTATGACCGTGTTTTTCTTTCTGCTTGTTTTTTTGAAGTTTATATGTTGATGTGTGTATTTTCTGTCATTTGTGAAATTCAGGGCTCATCTGTAAAAGAGAGCTTGGTCTCAATATGACTTCCCGATAAAATAAAGGTTAAATTAAATCAAACTAACCGATATTATCTCATAGAACAAAACATATAAGATCTCCTAAAGCCGTGTTAACCTCAGACCTTATTTTCTGCATTTATCCCCAAACCCTATTCTTTCCCCATAGGAATTGCTGAACGAACCAGGTAACTAATTTCCGGGTTTTAGGACTACAAACTGGCGAGCTCTATGAAACACACGTCAATCTGTTCAATTCATCTTCCACAAACAAAGGTTTTCTAAATTGTATTCCTGAATTGTAACTTACTTCTTGTTGTTTACAATATCCCCATCGCTGTCAGAATCAGAGGACACGCCATAGCCGACGAGAGAATTCATGTCAGCTTGCTGCTTAGCCTTTGCGTTAACAGGCTAACGCAACGTTAGCTAGTAGCTATATTTGTCTCTCTCTTCGTCCTTAATTCGCCTTAATCCAGTCACAAATTGCGGTCTGCGTTTTATGTTTGATTGAACTGGCAGTTATAATCCGTATGAAGATGTTTGTTGCTCAATACATTTATGAATTGTTGTATTTCTGTGGTTGGTGTAGCTACAATTTGCTAATCCAAAAGAAAGTGTCCGCAACACTAAAAAAGTACTTCTGGGTCACGGAATTTCGAAAATATTCCAAATAAATAAAAGTTCCCAACGTAATAGTATAAAAGAGCCCGTAACCTGTACTTATTCATGATATATGGGCAATAATTGTCTAAACAATAATCAACAATAACTCATGTGTTCATAATTAAGTCATTTCATTTGGGTTTTAAAACAAGGTCAAATAAATGCCCCCAATGCAACACTGTATATGAAATACATATTGGTTTATAGAGAACTATTCTACGTGCCGAAGTAAAAGTGGGATTGGGACTCTTCACTGGTATCTGTAGAATCTATATATGGTGTTATTTCATGGGGGATTTGGGTCTATATGCCCAGCCACACGTTACGTTCTACTCTACCCACACCATTGGTTACAATGTAATACACTATAGCCTATAAATTACATATTGGCTTATAGAGTGAAAACTATTATTAAAAGTGAGGCAGTATCCTAGTAAAATCATATTGCTATAGGTTTATGTTACCCCAAATATGCTATGCCTTCCAACAATTTTCTTAAACCCACCTTCGTCGCAATCAATCAAAAGCTGTTTTATGTATTTTTATTATTATTTATTTATTTTTTAAATCAAAAGGTTTGCCTCTTGGACTTGGGTTTTGGACTGATTCATGGATCATATAGGCGGTACCGGAGCATTGGGTCTCGGACCAACAGGCTCCGAGACAGCTTCTATCCCCAAGCACTGAACAGCCAATAACTCCAGGCACTGAGACTTTTGAAAAACTAGGCAATGGCTGCCCAGCCTTACCCACTGTCTATCTGCACTGACTACTTGCCACTCACGGGTCTCTACCCACACAGTCACATACGCCTACACTGACACTCCTGCACACACACTGACACCAGCACACATATAAACACACACACACCCACACAACACTAAATGGATGTGTACCTTGATCTTATAAAATCTCATTTGGAGGATCACGTTGTGTTGATGTGCCAACAGTCACAGAATTTCTGTTCTGAGAGGATAATGTTCTGCTTAAGGTACCTAGAATATCACGCAATTGGTGGTGTTTACATTTTTTTTTTATAATACCTATACATTTGAAAGCACGTTGGATGGCCATAGCTATAAACATGAAAAAGAAAGTAATGTGATTGCAATAGTATTGCAATGAGTGTTAAAATAATGGACTCCATAAAGCAGTATGAGAAAGAACTCGAGGACATTCTTCACTCACTACAGAAATGTCTCTACAGTATTTGGCATTACATGGAAAGGTTGTGGACATTTTTCTGAAATATGAATGTTCTAATCATTGTGGGAATTTCAAAGCTCAGGTAGATGATAATGCATGGGACTTGGTGCTTTTCAAGGACCCAAAGTCACTTCACAATTATAGAAATGAAAAGAAAAAGAACAAAGTAGGAGTCAAAACAAAACATCAGACTATACAAAACATGAATAAAGACAGGGGTGGGCTCAAAGAAGGCAAATAGTGATGTATGGGGAGGGTAGGGTTGGGATTTGGATACGAACCCGGTTTAGGGTAAGGGGCGGGATTGGGGTTAGGATACAAACCCGGTTTAGCGTAAAGGGTAGGTTAAGGGTTTGGTCTAGGTGCTGCTCCGTATGGTGAAGAGAGGAGTAGATGGAAGTTGTTGTGGTCCCTATGTGTGTGTGTGTGTGTGTGTGTGTGTGTGTGTGTGTGTGTGTGTGTGTGTGTGTGTGTTCACTTAAGCAGTCCTATTTGGAGATAACATCAATGAATTCATTCACAACAACATGAGATTTTGTAGGAATTATCAGAAAAAAAGATTATTGCATAAAATGTTATGTAAGTATGTGTATATATCAGGTTCATTGAATATAATGGTGACTCCAGGCACTGAGACTTTTGAACAGCTAGAAAATAGCTGGCCATCCTCACCCACAGTCTATCTGCACTGACTATCTGCACTATATGCCACTCACGGGTCTCTACCCACACACTCACACATGCATGTACTGACACTCCTGCACACACACTGACACAGACACACATAGACATACACACTCATCACCATGCATGCACACACCAGCACACCCACCCACCACTAAAGCCTTTATTTATCTTTGATCAATTAGAAATATTTTGAGGAAGTGTTATGGCTATGTTATTGCTACCTCGTCTCAAGAGGGACAAACCGTAATATTGCCATTTTTCTTCTCGTTTTACAAACAAATGTCTTTTTAAGGGAATATGCGAGGCACAGACGTTCGCTTTGCCTAGCCGAGTTCTGGTAGAAGCAAACCGAACCTAGTATGAGGGTGCCTTTATGCTGCTGCTATGTTGATATGTTATTATTTGTCCTGCTACCAGTCACTTTCTCCTTACCCCTGCCTACATGTACATATCTACCTTAACCACTCCAGTGTCCCTGGTACTGACCCTGTATATAGCTTATTTTCTCGTGTTTTTCTTATTTCTCGTGTGTTTTAAAGAAAATCGACTTCATACTATTTGATATTGAGTACTGCATTTTTGGGAAAGAGCTAGCAAGTCAGCACTTCACTTTACGTGTGCACGTGACAAAACTTGAAACTAATTTCAAAGTTGTAACTGTTGATGATCAATTGTATTAGTTCACGTCAATGTGATATTTCTTATGAATAAAGTATACTTTTTTTGGACCAAATTTACTTGCATCTCTCTTGACTTTTTGAATAAACATATTGTATGTTGTATTTCTTCTAAAGTGTACCCCCAGAAGGAAGATTAAGATATGTGTCTTTTACATTATAAGGTATGACAGTATACTGTATGCGTCCTATGTCATAGTACTATATTTTAAAACTGTAGTGTCCAGGCACCCCATTTTAAGCTGTTTGACCACAGTAAAAGTCCAGCAACACTTCTTATGATTTAGCTTTTTGGAAGTAAACGTAAACGAGACTGGAAGTAAACGTTTTACATAAGAAACGTAATGTTATTAACGGATTGATTTTGTATCATACACATAGCGTTTTACTGCAGACTTTGATTTTGAAGGTAAAATCGAAACACCGGAAGTCAATGTTGTTGTTGGTACGCTAAAATTGCTGCCGTGACGCTAATAAGGAAAGCGCATGTATGAGTCAAAATGGCTCACTGTTTGACACTATAGTGGACACTATGCCACCCTGAGTATCGGAGTGGTATTTCACTTTGGAACATACCTGAATATTGCCAATCTAGACAACAACAAAAAATACATTGACATTTTGGAAGAAAAACGTCTGACATTTTTGTTAATACATTTAATCCTCTAAAATTCCAATTGAACTGGTTTAGCGTGATTTTAGCTTTTGAATTACACAGAAATAGTACACCTCATATATAGCTCAAGGTGTTATATTTCACACCCAAGGCTTCAATATAATATAAAGTTGATTTCACACTGGTCCTAACAAAATTATATAATCAACTGTTACATTATTCTAAACTATTTATCGTCTTTCATTTAAAAGTTATTTTTTTGTTTCTGGCTGTAGGCTATTAATGCCAACGCATTTTAGATGTTTACAGACATACCACACCAACCCTTTTGTAAACTTTTAGCCCTCGTAATTTCTCTAATAATTCAGTATATACAACAGGCTCCCTCTATCCCCCGCGATCTACAACAATGTTACTAATCCCGAAAGTGCAACATTTAGGGAAATGTAATTTAAAAAAACGCGCACTCAACTGTTTAGAAATGTTGCTATTTTCTGGGCATATGCATATTAGCCTATGATTTGGTTATAACCCCATTTTCCGGTTATTGACAAGCAATAACTACAGAGCCACACAATAACCTAATAATAAAACTATACTTGATCATCAAATCAGCTGATTTATAATTTTTTTATGCAGTAAACTACTGCTTTGAGGACTTTCCCCTGATATAGCCTATACCACAATGATGTGCTAGTAGGTACTAGGAAAATCGGAAATGACATACTTGCTACCTGGTAGAACGCAATTAGCAAGTCTGACATTTCTGACTTTCCTAGTAACGACTAGAAAATCAACACATCACTAGTCCTGGTGAATGGATTCGTAATTCTGTCAAGCTAATTCGTTTAAACTCTTCATGTATAAATAATAGTTCACCAACGTGCGACTCCTCCCCTTCACACGCCTCCGCTTTAGTTCTCCCGTTAAATTCCACATGCCTGCCTGACTTAAACCACCCAAGGGAAGGGGAGGAGTGGCACTAGACAAGGACATTAATACTGTAACATAGTAACACAAGGGGGTAAAGTTGTGGAAGTTAGGGAAGGAATTGGTTTTCAGAAAGGCCATTAATTAAGTGGCTTGGTTACAGCGTGAGGAAAGGCCGAGACGCGCTTCCTGTTGGCTGTCTATCCTTAAGGAATATGAAACAGGAAAACTAGTAGACATAAGAGAAGGTAAAAAAAAAAAAACGTTAACGCTATCCGGTGCCTGTCTGTTGCTTCTTTACTGAATATGTCAGGGACACGGACAAGAAGAGGGACTGTTTCGGAACAGACTCGAACTGCGAGGGCAGCTGCTGTTGCTGAGCAGTTGCACCATGAATGCACCCTCTTATTGGAACTGTATGTAAGTATGTATTCGAGTGCAGCCTAGAGTGGGTGAAGTCTGGACAGGCTAGTGCATTTTGCTTCGCAATTTTTAACCTGTTATTAGGCCTACTGGTTACTTGACAAAACATGTCATTTGGCCAGTATTCAAGCCTATGCAAGGGATATGGAAGACTGGGATATGGAAATGTGTTGCTGCATGGACATGTATTGATTGATTGTGTGTGTGTGTGTGTGTGGCATCCGATCCAGGACTGGTGGTCCAGGAGTGTAGCTGGATAGGGAGGGGGAATGAATATGTGAATAGTCATGCACGCCCCATATAAAAACAATGACAGAGGTAGGCGATTTTCTGGCGCACGGGTCGATGTCCGGACATGCACGTTTTTCCATGTGCATCGCTTTTTCACTCAATGAATGACACTATGTGAATGATGGGGTGCGAATGATAACAGTATTCTTCATTTCCCGCCAAATAGCCAGATAAATCCTCCTCCAATGCGCACACACCTCAACCTGCGGACTCGGGCTCTTTGCTGGGAGGAAGGGAAACGGTTACGAAAGTAACCGTTACCTATCAGCCGACTAACTATAAGACAATGCTTTTGAATCACCACCCCAATAGCCTATTAGGCAATAAGGTCTCTACTAAGGTTATAGTAAAACAAAACAAAAACGTGTGATAAGGTTATAGTAAAAAAAAATACGTGTGAAACTAGATGTATATATATATATATATACACACACACGTTTTTTTTTTTACCGAAGTAAAATATCGAACAAACCCGTTTGAAAAACTACAACTTTACTGAAATTATTATCTTTGACACCAAAACTAACTAAAATAAAAACCTTAATGAAATATGTTCAGTTAAAAAATAAAATGGGGGCAAAAATCGAATGGGGTTTTCAATCTTTTTTTTTTACAGTGGTTTCAAGCTTTTGAATCTGATGGTTCACATTGAGATTGACTTTATAACTGAAAGGTAGACTCAGCAAGATGACATTGCCACAAACAGCACCATATTGGGCGTGTTTGAGTTGTAAGGCTAAAGCACCCGACAGTAGATGCAAGTCGAGGAGTAAGGCAGGGGAGGTGCATCTGCGACAAATGAAAATAGGACACTAATGTGTTTTTCCAACAGCAAGGCTCAAATCAACATGACAGTGTTGCCATTGATTATAAAATGTTTTCTTTATAATTTTGAAATAAACATGTATCTAAACCCCATATCACACAAACCAAAATCATAATATAATAGTGTGTGTGTACACATTGTACAATAAAGTAGAGAGTGAGAGAGCCTCAAATATCACATTTATTTTATATATCCACTGTACACAGATTTCATGGCAAATTGGTTCTTGTTTTTGGTCACATGGGTCAAACAAGAACACCCTAATGATTGGTTGACAATAGAGCCTTCACAATGCAGGAGGGATGAAATTGGTGAAGAGCAACTGCAGTCAAAACCTCATGCCCTTTGATTACATGATTTTTGTAAAGTTCATGCAGTCGACAGGTAGGCGCAAGTCAGACAACTTTTAACTCCAGAATGCAGCACAATTTGAAAGGTGGTGACCAACGATTGTCACCAACTTGACAAAAATGATCAGCTCGAACGTGCCCACTGAGATGAGCATGATGCAAGACTTTGCTCATACACAGTCACACATCATATTTGCGCTACAACGTGGTAGCTACGGGACCAAAACAGCAGAGAAGTTTTGCCTCGCGCTTCAACGCTCCTGATTGTTGCAAAAAATGTTCCCACTACTACTGTTCACTTCGTGCATCTACGTCATCTCGCTGAGTCTACCTTTAAACCTAACCTAACCTATGACCTGACCCATCACCTTAGGGCATTTCCATTTTAACGGACCCATGAACACCAACATGTAAAGTTCATAGGAGCATGTCAAATTGGGTGTCAAATGAAAGCTAAGAGTCTATATTTGTTAGAAATGAAGGCATATGTACATTTTTCAACCATTTTCCATCCTAAAAATGAGGAATAAGCAAAGGCTTTTATTTCTGGTCAAACAGATGGAAAAGGGGTCTTAGACAGCATCTAACATCTTAAAAAGATAGAGATACACCAAAACACAACAATGCAGAAGTAAAGACCCCTGCCAACTAATATCAACACTTTTCTATTTAGTTTTGGATAAATTATTTTGGTAAGTTTAAGAAACATTGTCATGTGCCTTGTAATTCCATTACCAAAACCACATATCTTGAAGATATTTTCTAATTTCTCTCCCTCATGAGGAGGGAGGATAGTGAAAGTTCACAGAAGTAACATGTAAAGGTAGACCTACCAATTCATTATAGTTTTCTTATTGATATCAAGTTTGTTCATTAATTATTAGTTGATTAAAACTTGTAGTTCTGTTACCAAATTGTAGTAATGGAATTACTGCAATTGAAATGGCGACAATGGAATATCAGAGTAGTCACAAGCCACAGTTGGGTCACCTGCTACTGTCCTCCCTTCCACTGGTATACTGCTATGTTTAGCTCATAATTGTTTGTTTTTTTCTTTTTCTGTCATCTGGTGGTCAAAGCAAGACTAGACAACCCCTCCCTCTCACGCTTCCTCTCTGCTGCTCTCCGTCTCTGCCTCTCTCTCTCTCAATCCAATTCAATTCAAGGGGCTTTATTGGCATGGGAAACATATGTTAACATTGCCAAAGCAAGTGAAGTAGATAATAAACAAAAGTGAAATAAACAATAAAAATGAACAGTAAACATTACACTCACAGAAGTTCCAAAAGAATAAAGACATTTAAAATGTCATATTATGTATATATACAGTGTTGTAACGATGTGCAAATGGTTAAAGTACAAAAGGGAAAATAAATAAACATGAATATGGGTTGTATTTAAAATGGTGTTTGTTCTTCACTGGTTGCCCTTTTCTTGTGGCAACAGGTCACAAATCTTGCTGCTGTGATGGCACACTGTGGTATCTCTCTCTCTCCAGTTAATGTCACTCTCCTGAGACCTACCATGACACCAACCCCCTACCCTCTTTCCATTTACAGTAACAAGTATCCTCATCCACTGAGCACCCACCAACACCGGACATCTATGGCTGGACCAAATCTGAACCAATCATAGACGTCTATGTTTCACAAGTTTGGACATCACAGTACAGCACAGTAGAGTTCAGTACAGTAGAGTACACTAGAGTAGAGTATTGTACTGAACATATGTACTGTACTGAACTCTAATGTGCTGTACTGTGATTTTCAAATTTGTAAAACATAGACATCTATGATTGGTTCAGATTCTTTTTTTTGGGGGGGGGCTCATTACAATAATAGTGTGTAATAGCCAGTGTGTAGAAAAATAACCAAATATGCTAAATAAGAATATTGCATATTTCTACCTGTGTAGCTATTCAGGATACATCACCATGAAGGGAATGATATTCATATGCATAATTATGCCTTTCTGTACACCACAGATCAGGGACCCATGATGTAATTCTGTTACCGGAGGTAAATCTATTTCACGTACTGTAGTTCAATATCCAAAATATATGTTTTTTCAAACTCAAAATGTCATGTCGTAGCTGACACCCCATTATTTCTGCAGAAATATTTTCAACTTAATATTAAACAATAGTTTTTGGAAAATGTGCTTAAACACCCACGGGAAACTTTATTATAATTCTGTTACCAAACTTTGCATCTGCACAGTTCTTCCAGTAAATGTGATTTTGTGAACTTTTCTGTGTAAATTGTTCAAACTAGTCCTTGTGCATAGAATCGAATGGTTTGTTCAACTTTGAAATCAATGGTTTTGGTTTGGCATACATTTTTTAAGAGAAAAATCAGAGTCAAAGCGTAATTACGTTACCATGGAATTGGCCCTTATGCATTACTTCCCCACAGTGCAAGAAGTGACATCCCAAAAAAACACAAAACTATACAACACATACATGTCTCCTAGCCTCCCACACATAGGCTTCTTTCTGTCCCTAACACTGAAACTGAAAATAAATAACATAAAAAAGAAATAGAAATGTTTTTATATTTTACTCAACATATACAGTGGGGCAAAAAAGTATTTAGTCAGCCACCAATTTTGCAAGTTCTCCCACTTAAAAAGATGAGAGGCCTGTAAATTTTCATCATAGGTACACTTCAACTATGACAGACAAAAGGAGAAAAAAAATCCAGAAAATCACATTGTAGGATTTTTAATGAATTTATTTGCAAATTATGGTGGAAAATAAGTATTTGGTCACCTACAAACAAGCAAGATTTCTGGCTCTCACAGACCTGTAACTTCTTCTTTAAGAGGCTCCTCTATCCTCCACTCGTTACCTGTATTAATGGCAACTGTTTGAACTTGTTATCAATATAAAAGACACCTGTCCACAACCTCAAACAGTCACACTCCACTATGGCCAAGACCAAAGAGCTGTCAAAGGACACCAGAAACAAAATTGTAGACCTGCACCAGGCTGGGAATACTGGATATGCAATAGGTAAGCAGCTTGGTTTGAAGAAATCAACTGTGGGAGCAATTATTAGGAAATGGAAGACATACAAGACCACTGATAATCTCCCTCGATCTGGGGCTCCACGCAAGATCTCACCCCGTGGGGTCAAAATGATCACAAGAATGGTGAGCAAAAATCCCAGAACCACATGGGGGGACCTAGTGAATGACCTGCAGAGAGCTGGGACCAAAGTAACAAAGCCTACCATCAGTAACACACTACGCCGTCAGGGACTCAAATCCTGCAGTGCCAGACGTGTCCCCCTGCTTAAGCCAGTACATGTCCAGGCCCGTCTGAAGTTTGCTAGAGAGCATTTGGATGATCCAGAAGAAGATTGGGAGAATATCATATGGTCAGATGAAACCAAAATATAACTTTTTGGTAAAAACTCAACTCGTTGTGTATGGAGGACAAAGAATGCTGAGTTGCATCCAAAGAACACCATACCTACTGTGAAGCATGGGGGTGGAAACATCATGCTTTGGGGCTGTTTTTCTGCAAAGGGACCATGACGACTGATCCGTGTAAAGGAAAGATTGAATGGGGCCATGTATCGTGAGATTTTGAGTGAAAACCTCCTTCCATCAGCAAGGGTATTGAAGATGAAACGTGGCTGGGTCTTTCAGCATGACAATGATCCCAAACACACCGCCCGGGCAACGAAGGAGTGGCTTCGTAAGAAGCATTTCAAGGTCCTAGAGTGGCCTAGCCAGTCTCCAGATCTCAACCCCATAGAAAATCTTTGGAGGGAGTTGATAGTCTGTGTTGCCCAGCAACAGCCCCAAAACATCACTGCTCTAGAGGAGATCTGCATGGAGGAATGGGCCAAAATACCAGCAACAGTGTGTGAAAACCTTGTGAAGACTTACAGAAAACGTTTGACCTCAGTCATTGCCAACAAAGGGTATATAACAAAGTATTGAGATAAACTTTTGTTATTGACCAAATACTTATTTTCCACCATAATTTGCAAATAAATTCATTAAAAAATCCTACAATGTGATTTTCTGGAGGAAAAAAAATCTAATTTTGTCTGTCATAGTTGAAGTGTACCTATGATAAATTACAGGCCTCTCTCATCTTTTTAAGTGGGAGAACTTGCACAATTGGTGGCTGACTAAATACTTTTTTGCCCCACTGTATACATTTGTGGTTCATGTACATATATTCACGATACAGCCCACAAATATACTAATGGTTTTCAACTTATCGATCACCACACAGTCATTACTCGTAATAATGTATTGTAATCGATCATGACAGTGAAGAGCTTGCTGTCTCTGGTTTGCCGTACCTTTGCCTCTCCCTCTAGACAGGCCTATACATTATAGGCCTATCCTTCAAAGTTCATAGCTCACTCCACTGCTTCCTCTCTAGCTGCCTATTACAAACCTATATACATATTTACATTTACTTGACCATTGCTCTTGCATAAGCAGAGCTGCCTGATCAATGTTACACGGTAATCATTCTAACGCACAGGCACAGAATCATTTTCACGGTGGTCAGAATGTTAGCACCTTGGTATAATGTCGTGTCCGGGGGCCAGGTACTCAATGGAGTCACAGCTCTCTCACTATACTCTGATATAGATGCAATAGAATATAATAACTTCCAACCCCACTCTCTCTCGCTCGCACACGCTCACACACACACACACACACACACACACACACACACACACACACACACACACACACACACACACACACACACACACACACACACACACACACACACACACACACACATCCTGCCTGTAAGTCCCCCTGGAGTGAAGTTGGGGAATGTTGGTTCTGGTAGTTGAACCAGCTATCCAGTTGTACCACTAACCTCTGTTCCAATGGGGCCAGGGCAGATGTTATCCAAACCACAATAGGGTTCAAACATTTGCCAGTTGTTGCTCATCAGAGAAAATTGCTAGATTACCATTGGAAAATGGTCAAACAGTCTCTTTACTGCCACAGTCCTTTAGGTCAGCTCTTTTGTACTTCGTCAACTATTGCACAAGCAGTTTGGTTTAAATGCTAACTCGGAATGAGTGACTTATGCATATATACACATTTCTCATGGCCACAGCTTCCATTTACTACGGTGTCCCTATTCTGACAACCTCAGCCTACGGAGCAGTTAAACGTGGTGTCCATGGTGGCTGTCATGGAAATGTACTTTTAAACGCTGCTAATGTGTTTTTTCTTTACACGCCTATCATCCTCTTCTTCCTCTCCACCTCCACACTCTCTCCATCCCTCCTCCTCACTCCCCACTTCAGAGAAAAAAGGAGACGTTCGCCGAGGAACTCACCAGCGGCGGGGACCGCCTGGTGACCGTGCCACCACTCTCCTCCCAGCTCTCGCCGAATGACATGTTGTGGCGCCTCTACTCCGCCCTGCAACAGTGCCGGAACCTCCTGGAGCATGCCATTGGCCGGGAAGAGGGTGTGGGAAACGACAGGAACAGGACCGAATACGAGAGCCAGAAGAAAACCGTGAGGGACCGGCTGGGGCACCTGCTAGAGAGCACACGGCTCCTCCTGGCGGACGGAGCTGGAACTGCAGCCTTCACTCCTGATCCGAACAATACTGAGGTACAGAATTACCGGTGTATGGTAAAGTTGCCCCTAGACACTGATCTGGGGTCAGTTTTGAATTTGCCCCACTAATGGTTAATATACAGTACCTACTGGAAACCCTCAGTAGACCCAGCAGGCCTCATTTCAATACTTGTAAAATAACTGTAAAATCCTACTTGGAAGTCATCCTTGATCTGACATAGCTGGTGTGGTGAACATAATGTAGTGTAAACCCTGATGAAGGCTATGGGACAAAACATGTTGGTTTTAACAATAACAAGGCATTTTATCAACTGACACTCTTCCAAGAGTTGCTGAATTTCCTCTTCACTTCCTCAATTCATGTACCTTGGTTGGATAGCGAGGTTCCTCAATTCATGTACCTTGGTTGGAGAGCGAGGTTCCTCAATTCATGTACCTGGGTTGGAGAGCGAGGTTCCTCAATTCATGTACCTTGGTTGGAGAGCGAGGTTCATCAATTCATGTACCTTGGTTGGAGAGCGAGGTTCATCAATTCATGTACCTTGGTTGGAGAGCGAGGTTCATCAATTCATGTACCTTGGTTGGAGAGCGAGGTTCATCAATTCATGTACCTTGGTTGGAGAGCAAGGTAGCGGCAATATTCATTTCCCTTTTTAGTGTAAACCAGGGCCACGTATAGACGACAGATAAGACTGGTGGAAACATTTTGCTTTCAGATATCCCTAATATTTCAGATCAGTGATGAGTTCAAGGAGGAGAGGAAGAAATTAGGCTTTTGTTAACAACTTATGATAAGCTTATAAAACTGTTTATGTAGGGACTGTCCTTTCTAGTATAAACAAACGGATTATATGACATAGTTTATTAATCATAGATTGTTATTCATTATTTATATACGGTTAGGACAAATCAGTTGTTTACATGTACTGTAGAAATGCAGTGGGGTCCGAAATGATTGACACCCTTAATAAAGATGAGCAATAATGGCTGTATAAAATAAGTAATTCGAACACTGAGCTATATTGTATGCTCCACAAAATTGGGAAATTATATTATTTTATACTAATACAATTGCTTGGAAAAATACATTTTGTTTAACAGGTTTTTTTTTAATTCTCTCAAAAAGGTGTACCTCACCTTATGACGATAACAGCACTTAACCTTTTAAAAATATATATATATGCCCTGGAGAACACATTGGGAGGGATCTTAGACCATACCTCCATACAGAATCCTTCCAGATCTTTGATTTCCTTCATGTGCTCTTATGGATTGACCCATTCAATTCAAACCACAGATCTTCACCACAGGTTTTCAATGGGTTTCAAATCCTGAGACTGAGATGGCCATTGTAAAATGTGGATTTTATGGCTAATTAACCAATTCCTTGTGGATTTTCAAATCAAATCACATTTTATTTGCCACATATGCCGAATACAACAGGAGTAGGTAGACCTTACCGTAAAATGCTTACTTACAAGCCCTTAACCAATGATGCAGTTTCAAGAAAAATAAGAGTTAAGCAATGATTTACTAAATAAAAAAATAAAGAGTAACAATAAAATAACAATAACGAGGCTATATAAAGGGAGTACCGGTACCGAGTCAATGTGAATTTGATGTGTGCTTGGGGTTATTGTCTTCCTGGAAAATCCACTTGCAGCACTGGTGTGCGTGGCCAAAGACCTAATTCTCATGTAATCTGACCAAAGCACCTGTGCTCTAATCCAAGTGGCAATTTGTTTGACATTTGTAGAGCTCTTTGGGCACGCACACCAGTGATGGTGTTGGCATCGAAATGAGAATGCATGAGCAGAAAATAATCCCATACCTACTGTAAAATATGGTTGTGTATCTTTGATGTTCTGAGGCTATTTTGCTTCCACTGGTCATGGGGTCCTTGTTAAGGTCAACGGCATCATGATCTTTACCCAGTACTAAGGCATTTTAGCCCAAAACTTGGTTGACTCTTCCAGGAGGCTAAAACTTTGCCGCAAGTGGATCTTGCAGCAAGAAAATAACCCCAAGTGCACATCAAAACCCACAAATAAATGGTTCAATTGGCCATAAAATCAACATTATTCTAATGGCCATCTCAGTCTCCGGACCGGAAACCCAAATCAAATCAAACTTTAGCCTCTAAGGTGCAGGGTTGAGTAACCGGGTGGTAGCTGGCTAGTCATGGCTATTTAACAGTTTGATGGCCTTGAGATAGAAGCTGTTTTTTCAGTCTCTCTGTCCCAGCTTTGATGCACCTGTACTGACTTGAACTTCTGGATGATAGCGGTGTGGACAGGCTGTGGCTCAGGTGGTGGATGTTCTTGATGATCGTTTTGGCCTTTCTGTGACATCGGGTGAAGTAGGTGTCCTGGAGGGCAGGCAGTATGCCACCGGTGATGCGTTGGGCAGACTGCACCACCTTCTGGAGAGCCCTGTGGTTGCGGGCCGTGCAGTTGCCGTACCAGGTGGTGGCGCCTTCTTCACCAAACTGGACCATTTCAGATTGTCAGTGATGTGTACGCCGAGGAACTTGAAGCTTTCCACCTTCTCCAATGCGGTCCCGTCGATGTGGATAGGGGCGTGCACCCTCTGCTGTTTCCTGAAGTCCATGATCAGCTCCTTCATTTTGTTGACGTTGAGGGAGAGGTTATTTTCCTGGCACCGCTCCACCAGGGCCCTCACCTCCTCCCTGTCGACTCTCTCATCATTGTTGGTATTCAGGCCTAATGCTGTTGTGTCTACAGAAAACCTAATGATTGAGTTGGAGGCTTGGGTGGCCATGCAGTCATGGGTGAACAGGGTGTACAGGAGGGGGCTGAGCATGCACCCTTGTGGGGCCCCTGTGTTGAGGATCAGCGAAGTGGAGGTGTTGTTTCCTACCTTCACCATCTGGGGGCGGCCCGTCAGGAAGTCCATACCTAGTTGTACAGGGCGGGGTTCAGACCCAAGCCCTTAGCTTAATGATGAGCTTGGAGGGTACTATGGTGTTGATGGCTGAGCTATAGTCAATGAACATAATTCTTACGTAAGTATTCCTCTTTTCCAGATGGGATAGGGCAGTGTGATGGCAATTGCAACGTCTGTAGATCTATTGAGGCGATAAGCAAATTGAAGTGGGCCTAGGGTGTCAGGTAAGGTAGAGGTGATATGATCACTAGCCTCTCAAAGCACTTCATGAGGATAGAAGTGAGTGCTACGGGGTGATAGTAATTTAGTTCAGTTACCTTTGCTTTCTTGGGTACGGGAACAATGGTGGACATCTTGAAGCAAGTGGGGACAGCAGACTGGGATAGGGAGAGATTGAATATGTCCGTAAACACTCCAGCCAGCTGGTCTGTGCATGCTCTGAGGACGCAGCTAGTGATGCTGTCTGGGCCAGCAGCCTTGCGAGGGTTAACACACTTAAATGTCTTACTCTTGTTGGCCACGGAGAATGAGAGCCCACAGTCCTTGGGAGCGGGCTGTGTCGGGGGCACTGTGTTATTCTCAAAGCGGGCGAAGGTGTTTAGCTTGTCCGGGAGCAAGACATTTGGTGTCCGTGACATGCTGATTTTCCCTATGTAATCCGTGATTGTCTGTAGACCCTGCCACATATGTCTCGTGTCTGAGCCGTTGAATTGCAACTCCACTTTGTCTCTCTACTGACGTTTTGCCTGTTTGATTGCCTTACGAAGGGAATAACTACACTGTTTGTATTCAACCATATTCCCAGTGACCTTGCCATGCTTAAATGCGGTGGTTCGAGCTTTCAGTTTTGCGTAAATGCTGCCATTTTTCCACGGTTTCTGGTTTGGGTAGGTTTTAATAGTCACAGTGGGAACAATATCCCCTATACACTTCCTGATGAACTCAGTCACCGCGTCCATGTATATGTCAATGTTATTCTCAGAGGTTACCCTGAACATATTCCAGTCCCTGTGATCAAAACAATCTTGAAGTACTTCCTGTTTGAGTTTCTGCCTATAGGAATGGAGGAGCAAAATGGAGTCGTGATCTGATTTGCCGAAGCGAGTGCGGGGGAGGGCCTTGTAGGCATTCCGAAAGGGGGATTAACAGTGGTTTTACCAGAGTGAGTGCTACTGTCAATGTGTTGATAGAACTTCGGTAGTGTTTTCCTCAAATTTGATTTGTTAAAATCCCCAAGTACTAGAAATGGGGGCTCAGGATATGTGGTTTCCAGTTTGAATAAAGTCCAGTGTAGTTCCTTGAGGGCCGTTGGGGCTGGCTTGAGGGGGAATATACACATCTGTGACTATACCCAAAGATAATTATCTTGGGAGGCATACAGTCGGCATTTGATTGTGAGGTATTCTAGGTCGGGTGAACAAAAGGACTTGAGTTTCTTAATGTTATCACAATCACACTGTGAGAATTGAATCATGAAACATACACCACCGCCCTTCTTCCCAGAGAGTTCTTTATTCCTGTCTGTGCAATGTACTGAGAACCCAGCTGGCTGTATGGACGGAGACAGTATATCCAGAGAGAGCCATGAATCCGTGAAACAGAGCATGTTACAGTCCCTGATGTCTCCCTGGAAGGAGATCCTCGCCCTGAGCTTGTCTACTTTATTGTCCAGAGACTGAACATTAGCAAGTAATATACTCACAAGCGGTGGATGGTGTGCACGCCTCCTGAGTCGGTTCTAGAAGTCCACTCCAAATACTTCTTCCACGCCAGCGACGTCTTGGGGCAGCCTCTGGGATAAGTTCAATTGCCCTGGGGGGTACGAACAAAGGATCCAATTCGGGAAAGTTGTATTCCTGGTCGTAATGCTGGTGAGTTACCGCTGCTCTGATATCCAAAAGTTATTTCTGGCTGTATGTAATAACACAAAAAGCATTCTGGGCTAATAATGTCATGTAAAAATTTATATATATTACAAAGTTGTTTTGGAGCAAGAAGCAGAGCTGCCATGTCTGTCGGCGCCATCTTGCTATATCATTGAAAACCTGTGGTTTGAATAGAAGAGGGCAGTTTATAAGTGCAGACGAAGAATGTCAATGAGGAATGGTCTATGATCCCTATGTTTTTTCCAACTTATGAAACATTTTAGAAGAAGGTTCAGTGCTGTTATGGTCACAAGGTGAGCTATTGAGAACAGAGGTGTCAATCATTTTAACTCCTACCCTTTTGAAAATAAATATTACTTGATAAACAAAATCTGTCTCTGAGCAAATGTATTATTATAAATAATCTATTTTCCCATTTTCTTTAAAGATACAATATAGCTCAGTATTTTAATAATGTATTTTATACAGTCATGTTCTCTCATCTTTATCAAGGGTGTCAATAATTTCATACACCGCCGTATGTTCTAGTACAGTGTTTCCTCTATCTATTCCTGAGGCACGCCCCGGGTTTGACCAGGTATTGATTAGTCCACCAGTCGAACCGGGTGTGCTAGAACAAAAAAATACAACCCTCTGGATCTCCGGGGAACAGATTGGGAAACACTGTCCTAACACATCTCACTCTATCCCTCGCTCTCTCTCTTCCTCTCCCTCACTCTGTCTGCTCTCACTCTCTGTCTCTGACTGTCCCTCCCTGACCCTCTCTCTCTGCCCCTCCCTTTCTCTTCTTCTACACCCCTCTCGTGAGTAGATAGATGGTCCGGTGAACGGCAGCCCGTTTGCGCTAAAGCTCTGGATCTACCGCATCTTCAACGAGCTGGAGCACTGGACACTCGCCGCCTCCAAGACCCTGAAGGCCCTGCACCCCGACGGAGCCGCCCCCAAGGAGCGCAGAACGAGGGGGAGGGCAAGAGGGAGGAGGACCCGGAGATGAGATAGTAGAGATTGGGAGAGGTAGCCTGTGAGTGAGGAAGGAGAGAGAAGGGAAGACAAAGAAAGAGAGGGATGGGGGGAGAGGAGAGGGAGAGGAGAGGAGAGGAGAGGAGAGGAGGAGAGGAGAGGGAGAGGGGGAGAGGAGAGGAGAGGAGAGGAGAGGAGAGGAGAGGAGAGGAGAGGAGAGAGAGAGAGAGAGAGAGAGAGAGAGAGAGAGAGAGATAGAAAGAGGTACAGATGTAAAGAAAGAGAGAGAGGTTAACAGATTGAGAGGATGAGGTGGAAGAAGAAAGGAGGCATGCAGGAGTCAGGCTGAGAGAGATGGAATTAAGAGAAAGAAAAGAGTGACAACAGCCAGTGGAAGTATAAAGATTCTGTGAAAAGAGGGAGAAGAGTATATGTTAAAGTTAATAAATATACACAGTGGTGACATGGACACAAGAATGTGTGACATAAGTGTTGATTTTGAAGCAATTTTGGTCATTCGAGACATACTAGCGCTGTAGCTCCACTTGCTGCTAACAAACACAGGACACTGGGTGTCAGGTAGCCTAGTGGTTAGAGCATTAGGCCAGTAACTGAAAGGCTGTGAGTTCGAATCCCCGAGCTGACAAGGTGGAAGAAAATCTGTTGATCTGCACTCAAGCAAGGCGCTTAACCCTAAGTGCTCCAGGGTCTCCATCAATAATGACTGATACCTGGCCGTGTCTCAAGGGGAGTGGGATATACAAAAAAACACATTTCCATTTCACACCTCACACGTATACAAGACAAACATAAGCAACTTCTATTTGACCTTTGAATAGGACAAATATAAGCAACTTCTATTTGACCTTTGACGAACATAGAATTAATGAGTTACATAGACTGTTCACCACTTGATTTAATCCCTTTAAAATCTTCGATTCAAGAGCTTGACATTCTATTTTTTTTTTAAATAATCTTTGTAATTCAACAGGGTTTGATGCAGCAAAATGTGAGTTAAGGAATTACTGAAGAATTTCTGCTGTTTACACCTGGTATCAAGATGTGTTCTCTGCCTGGTTTTGCTGCCTAGAGTCAAAGGATTCTACCATCACCTTCCTTTTGCCTACTCCAGACATACTACGGCCAGTGTTTCAGAACATTTCATTTAGTCTCCTCCCACTTGACACACACTGGTTGAATCGACGTTGACTTCACGTCATTTCGTTGAACCAACGTGGAATAGACATCCAACTGACATCTGTGCCCAGTGGGCTGTTCTCCCTTCATGTTAACTGAATGGCAATATTCCTTCCAAATCTAATGTGATCATTAATATCAGCGTGATCTTGATTATAACATTTAGTGTGGTTATTGTAAGAGATTTGGTTTGGCATTGCCTTAAAACTTCAAATCTGAAGATAATGGAGTGTAGATTTCCGGTTCAAGACAGCGGTTTATGTGATACCAATTTCTGATCCTTGTGGGCCGGCATCATGCATTAGATGGAAATCTTAATACCACAAATTGTTTCACATTTAAGATGCATCCCAATAGTCTTGAATGACTTCCTATCTATTTAGAGACCACAAACAATGTGACATAGGCCATTTTGGGGTTATGACAATGTATGAGAAAGGGTAGGCTATTTCATTAAGTGTACTTTCCCTTTAAAGCAGATCTTGGGTCAGTTCTGCATTTTTCCCACTAATGGTTAAGGTTAGGATTGGGGAGGGTAAGCTGATCCTAGATCTGTACCCAGGGGAAATTTAGTCCCAGAACATTCCATTACTTACTGCTGGATGGTAATCTCACAGAATGTGCCTTGAAGTGATGTGATGAGTTTAGCTGTGCCCTGCTCTCTGTGCCCTGCCCTCTAGTGGCGAGTAGAGGAACCAAAACAAAACATCCCAACTGTGCAGCTCCTACTAGAGAACCACTGGGAATGCAGGCTTTTGCTCCGACCCTGCTCTAACACCAGACTCTGCTAATCCAGTTCTGAATCTGTATAAGACAGAAAAATATATATATTATTATACATTTTTATAACCCAATCATTACTATATGACCCCCATTGAAACCGACCCTTATGATATCAGTGCGTAACTGGCAAATTGGGAGGGGTGGGAGGAGGGATGTTGTTTAAACATGTTCGCAGCTCATCAGTAGAATAGGTGTGTTAGTGCAGGGTTGCAGCAAAGGCCTGCACACAATAGCTCTCCAAGAGGAGGTATGGCCATCCCTGTTCTTGTGTGTGTGACTTTTAAGGAAAATTGAAATTGCCAGACTGGATTGTTTGTATTACCTTTGTAGACTCAGATGCACTGTAGCAAAGTCTCCTCCATTTTTACGCTGACTTAAATATGCATGGTTGCTGGAGCAACTAA